>NC_090922.1:778686014-778986014 GCF_040938575.1 Ambystoma mexicanum | reverse complement strand
GAATAAGGTTTTTCCTCCATCATGGAAGAATGCATTAGTTATTCCATTTTTCAAGGGGGGCGATCGGTTAAGTCCGGCAAATTATCGCCCAATCACCCTCCTTGATATTGACAGTAAACTATTTATGCAGCTGCTAAAAGAACTCACAAACTGGGTGGACCCTAGGCAGATCCTCTTACAGCACCAAACAGGCTTCAGAAAAGGGCTCTCTACCAGTCTCACTGGGCTCATTCTGAACCTCCTTAGTGAAAAGACAAATGAGAAAGAGGGCACACACCTCTATGGGGCCTGGGTCGATCTGTTCAAAGCATTTGATCTAGTGGACAGATCCCTTCTTTGGCGGAAACTCTGTATTTGGGGGACTCCAGCTCCCCTTCTAGCAATGCTCATGGAGCTCCATAAGAACACCACCATAAGACTGAGGCTGGGCGATTTGGGTCACCTGTCAGATGTAATACAGGTATTTAAAGGGGAGCGGCAAGGATGTCTGGGAGCCCCCTATTTTTCAATCTATTCCTGTCAGACCTAGGAGAATTCCTGGCTTCATCTTCTCTGGCCAGCCCCAGGATTAATGGGAGGAGAATACATCGGCTGGCTTATGCGGAGGACTTAGTTCTGCTGGACAGATCGGCGATTGGTCTGCAGCGGCTCTTGTCCAAACTAGGGGAATATGCCATGCTAAACAGGCTTTTAATGAATCCCCTGAAATCCAAGATCCTTACATTTAAACATCCCAAAAGGAACGTAGGCTCCAGAAATTGGGTGTTGGATGGAAAAGCAGTCCCCCCGTGTCGAAGAAGTCACTTACCCCGGCTATGAAATCTTAGCCTCTACTGTTCAGAATAAAGTGACTACGGCCATTTTGGACAAAGACATCAAGATCATCCCGCAAATGAAGAAACTGAATGTAAAATTTTGTAAATTCTGATTACTCCCGCTCATCAAATATTACATGGCCAAAGCAGTCCCGGTCCTTTTATATGGTCTGGAAGCGAAGCCTCTGCTTTGGCACTTTGACTGGAACAAAATCGAGGGTCTCCTGTGGAAAAAATCCTTAACTCTCCCAATGTGTACTCCACTCGTGAGCCTTCGGTTTGAATTGGGATTGACCTCTCTGGGTTGTTGAGCAGATTAGAAACATTTATCTCTATACCGTGAAATAATAACAGCAGGCCAGTCCTCCCTTTGCTTTGATGTAAATGAACATTTAAAAAAAGCAAAATCTAAGCAACTCCTTGGTCCGGAGAAGAAAGTGGGAGGTATCCTGTTCAGGCTCCAATTGACACCAGAAGCCCTAGCTCTCAATCCCATGAAAGTAAAAAAGCTATTAGAAATAAGGGACTGGATCACCACTATTGACAGTGTAAGGAACCTTAATCCCCCAAACCTTTTTCTTAAGGTGGACAGAAAGCTCGGTTCTCTCCCTCGTTATCTCCAAAAGTTTCCTGAAAAAGGTATAAGAAACAACTTTTTGAGATTAAGACTAAACATAGCCATACGGGGGAAATTTTGGTCAGAAGAAATCAGGGGGACCAAGCAAAAAAACTCTGTAGACAACGTGACTCTCCAAGCCAACAATCCCTTAGACACTTGCTAATGGAGTGCGGAGGCACCTGGGAAACAAGGCTGTTGTTACTTGAGAGATTTGTGGCTAAAGAAGAGAGCCTAATGCATGATTTTTTTTGGGATAGGCTGATCGCTGGTCAAGAAATTATGCTCATGGCTACAATAGTAAAAATCTTGGAAACATGTTCCATACTTTCAAGCTCATAAGTCACTCGCCATTCATACGAGCATAAGAGGGCCACGATCGGTCCCCCCTCACAGCCACTGGTTTTCTTGGCATCTTTTCCTCGTTTCATTTTTGTATGTTTCTGTATTTTCTTGCTTTGTTTCACATTTTACTGTGGTTTTGTAAAGGTTTTTCATTTAAAACCAAAACAAATAAATAATTAAAAAAAAGTTAATATTAGTTGCAGAATTCTACACAGTTCTGAAATTATCTGTGCAGACATGAAAACGGATTCTAACTGCCGAATAAACGGTCTGATAAAACATCTGTTTAGAACAAGGCGCTGTGCTTCTAGCTAATGTGACACTCCTAAGGTGTGCCAGATCATCTCACCTACCACAGGCTACATCCTCCCTGCATAACCCTGTAAACTATTTCCCACCAAACTAAGTACTAGCTACGCACAATGTCCAGCCTACTTAGCTTCTATTGCATCATGGCTATTGCTACACTTCCAGTTACTAGCAAGCAGGGCAGTTACACAGAGACCCCACTATACTCACCTGCACCTCTATCACATATATCGCCAGATATTATTACTAATACTCATGCCTACACTGAATCTATACACCAAGCTCTATTAGAACCACTAGCTTACACTTCCAAGCCTAGCTCCACTCACGATAGAAATAGTAAACTACGTGCCAGACTTAACAAACTCCATGAGACACCCAGACGACTCCTCCTTCCTACAAAATCTGAAATGAAACATCAAATTGGCAATACAGGCCACGCCTCCAACCACACCCTAGCTTCATCGCTTACCCAAATATCTGTGTCCAAGACAAAATCCAGTGCGAAAAACACTCCTAATCCTACACATACTAAAGAGGAAACTAAGGATCACTCCTATAAAGGAGCACTCCTCAATGCCAGGTCACTAGTTGCACATGCCCTTGAGATAGCTGATCTAATCACTGAGAATAATCTGGACTTCATTGCCATAACTGAAACCTGGCTACACCAGGCAGCAGGCCCCTCACTCATGTTAGCCATACCTGACGGCTACACTATATGCAGACAAGACCGAGAGGGCTCCCGCGGAGGCGGAATTGCCATTATCTCTAAATCAAGCCTCTCACTAAGACTAGCCCCTGCACAAACGCTACAATCCTGTGAAGCCCTCACTGCTAAACTCCTTATAAATAATAATCAATCCCTAACCATTCACCTAATCTATAGACCTCCAGGTCCGCTTGGGACCTTTGAAGAGGATCTACACAAGCTTCTAACCCTCAATGCTAAAACTACTTCTCAACTGCTGGTATTAGGGGATTTCAACTTAGGATTTAATGACAAAACAGATGCGCATGCCGCGACTATTGCCCACGCTATTAACTCCCTAGGCTTCTCCCAAAAAGTCAACAACCCTACCCATACGAAAGGTAGAATATTAGACTGGGTCGCTGACTCTAACTGTACTACAGTTATCTCATCTATCTCGGCATTATCATGGTCTGACCACTCATTAGTGTCCTTTGACCTCCTAACCTCCCAACCATCCTCTACAGTCGTCCCCATGGCACTCTCATGCCCTACAAGAAACAAAAAGAATATGACAATGGAAAATGTCATACCCGCTATTCTTCCAACTTTAAACGCCTTGCCTGACAATTCAGACCCCGGCACATTAGTTCATGAGTATAACAAAATCATGACTGATACTTTGGACAAAATTGCCCCACTCAAAATGCGCACAAGAAAACCTAAAGCCCATCTAAATAAATGGTTTACGCCCGAACTCAAGGCTTTACGTCTCACCAAGAGAAAATATGAATCCAACTGGAAAATATGTGCAACTGCTGAGAACAAGACCAACCTAATATCTATCTCCCGTCAATACAAAAATGCAGTTTGTCTGGCTAAGAGAAATTCATATAACGATCGTATCGCTAACTCTAAATCAAGTGTGAAGGAACTCTTTTCCATCCTAAAGGAACTTGAGTCACCTATTGCCATACCAGACACTTGCACTAAAGATCAGACCTGGTGTTCTGACATCCAATATGCTCTAACTAATAAAATTACTACCCTCCAAAATAAAATTCAACTGAAAAAAGACTCGCTTAAACTACCTACCCTGTCACCACCTAAGGCTACCCTCATGCCTCAACCTACCAAATTTTCCTTCACCAAAACATCCACACTTGAGATTGAAAAAATCATCCTCACCCTCAAACCATCTAATTGCAAAGGTGACATCTGCCCAGCACAGCTAATAAAAGACGCTGCCAGAGACTTATCACCATTTATCTCCAAACTTGTCAATGCATCCTTCTCCACAGGCATCATCCCAGCTAACCTAAAACAATCCTGGGTGCTCCCGTTGCTTAAAAAGCAAAGTTTAGATCCTCTCATCCCTACCAATTACCGCCCAATCACCACAGTTCCGTTTCTGCTGAAGATCCTGGACAAAGTGGCCTACATACAGATTCAAAACTACCTCGAACTGCACAAACTACTAGGATCTAGACAATCTGGCTTCCGCCCATTACACGGGACGGAAACAGCCCTGATTGACTTAAAGGCCCAAATAGACGAACTGAGAGATCAGGGTAAAACAGCCCTCCTCCTCCTACTAGATCTCTCAGCTGCGTTTGATCTTGTGGACCACAAAGTCCTCTGTAAACACCTGGACGTTGCCGCTCACTTCTCCACCCAAGCTATCAGCTGGATAGAATCCTTTCTGAGTGAGAGAACTATGAGAGTCTTTTCCCCATCGGCAGCAGCTGACCCTATACCCATTACTTGTGGAGTCCCTCAGGGATACTGCGTCTCTCCGACCCTTTACAATATATTCACCAAACCTCTGTTCGATGATTTGGACAATCTCGGTATCACCTACACTAACTATGCGGATGATACACAGATTCTCTTCCCACTTTCTGGGGATCATAGCGAGGATGGGGAGTTGGTGAATAGAGTGTATCTCATCATTCAGGCATGGATGGCTACTCACGGTCTTTGCCTGAATGAAGATAAGACAGAGTTGATCATTCTGGGCACACAAGCCAATATTAACAAATTGGGCCCGGATTACTCAGCCTTCAGCATAGACGGAAATGTCATCAAAGTCTCGAGGGAAGTAAAAACACTTGGTTTTTATCTCGACTCTACCCTATCCTTCACCAAACAGGTAAACTCCCTAGCCTCCACCACTGCTTACACCTGTAAATTGATTAGAGCAGGCAAGCCCTTCCTGTCCAATACCAGCTGCCTAATCTTGGCTAGAGCCTTAATTCTTTCCCGACTTGACTACTGTAATGCCCTATACAGTAGTGCTAATAAAGCCAATACCCAAAGACTTCAAACTCTACAAAATAATGCTCTTAGAGCTGCATTAGGAATAAAAAAGAGGGAGCATATCTCCTCGACTAGGCGGCAACATAAATGGCTTTCCACTGAGAACAAAATCCAGCTAAAAATGATCTCACTAACCCATAAGGCCTTAAATAATGCTGCTCCTAGCTACCTGATGGACAAAATAAAAAGAAAAACCTCTAATAGACCCATGAGACTCGCCAACTCCAATTGTTTGGCAGTACCCAGATTCAGACTTGCCAAAATTGGTGGCGTCAGCTTCCCTGTGAAAGCTGCTAACCTGTGGAACGCCCTGCCACCTAACCTAAGAGCTGACCAACCCTTCCCTCACTTCAGAAGGAACCTTATCAAACACATTATCGCCAACAACGACTTGACACCTGAACACTCACAAGTGTAGTCCTACCTAATGCACCCTGACGTGACATTAACCCTTATGTTTATTACTGCTAATCCTGTATATTGTTAACTGTACATTCATGTAAATACGGCAATTGTTTATTTGTACATTCTAGTAATTTGTGTAATATTGTGTAATATTGTAAATTCATTTATACAACATTGTAACATTGTAAGCTTCGCATATACTTGTTGCTGCGCCCGGTAACCTAAGGGTCTGGTGCGCAATATAAATAAAATAAACAAACAAACAAACAAACAAAGCCTCACTATCAGTGGACCATATGGTCTCCCACATCTGTTTAATGTGCTCAAAACAACTTGTAATTCATATTGTCTATATTGCACTATTCATCAAAAATGATCAAACACATAAGCTCGTTTTTCATTTCATTAAATCATTTTAACAAGGCATTTTTGTATAATTAACAGCCAGTTAATATAGTCCACCTAATAGACTATCAAGTGATAATAAATTCTTCTCACATAACATACAAACAAATCCATGTGTGATCGAGTATTTAGATAAGTACAAATTCAAAAAGATCTCATTGCCTAAAGATTTATTAAACACCCCTTTGATTTGAAAAGTACTAGACAAATTTATATACAGCCAATTATGAGATTTCATTGGAACACAAGATCTCTTGTTGAAGGGCCAACAAAGTTTCAGTATATCCAAAGGTATAGTATCAGCCCGGTGCTCAATCTCGAACATGCTAAAAAACAACACACATGAAAACACAGAGAGCAGACTCATCCTTCTGGACCTCTGAGCTGCTTTTAACACCATCAGCCACAACATTGTTTTAGAGAGACTGAGAGACATTGGAATCAAAGGAACAGCCCTATGTTGGATCAAATCTTTCCTCACTGGAAAAACTGAAACCGCTAGTGTGTCCCCCTTCAAACCTCAACCGTGCTGACTTGCATAGTACTATAAGGATCAAAACATTCGCCTCTTCATTTCAATATACACATGACACCCCTACTCAACCTCATCAACCACAATGTAGATGATACTCAAATATTCCACAAACCAAAGAACAATTTCATAACAAACCCCTCAATCATAAAAACTTGCATTACACAAGTGGATAACTGGATGACATGAAACAGACTAAAACTGAACTCTACAAAAACTAAATGTATGATTGTTAATCCAGTGTCTTCTAACAATGCCTCAATCTCAGGAATGAGTGGATAAGACCATGCCCAACACAATTATCCATTGTACGGAATCTCCAAACCACTTTGGACAATGCTTCCACTGGAAAGAGCTATTTTCTTTTTTTTAAAACTTTATTTATTGGTTGTGGTACACATTATTGCAGTAACACCTACATTACATCTGAACATTATTGGGATGAGTAACTTAGACACACATCATATCATACAATATACATAGCCAATGTCCATCAGGTCTTTGTGGGGCTTTCCTCATCTCACACCATTTCGCATAAGTATACCCTGAATGGGCCCCATATATCTTTGGGTCTGCATGTCCTTGGTAATGTCATCACGTAATGTTCCTCACATTCATTTTCGTATGCAAGTTCTTTGAGGTAGTGGTTTACCTGTGGTGCGTGTGGACTCTTCCAGTTTTGAAGTATACACCTCTTGGCCACCACACATGCTACATTGAACGGTCTACTGGTCATTTCTGCTCTTTTGCCTATGTCCCCAAATAGATATCTCTGGGGGGTGAGGTCAGCTGGGACCTGTGTTATCTCCTCTATTATCTCGGCCACCTTCCTCCAGAACCCAGTGATAAGTGGGCAGCACCAGTACCTGTGAAATGAGTCTGCTGACGGATTTCCACATTTCTGGCAGTTACCGGAGCAGTCTTCTGTAAATTTAGCGACTTTGGCTGGTGTATAATGGAGTTTATTCAGTACCTTGAACTGGATTAGCTGGAGACCGGAATTAATAGATACTTTATTGGACAGTCCACAGTGTTTTGACCATTTTTTGACTTCGATTGCAATCCCCATGTCCTTTTCCCAGGAAGCCTTTATTGTGTTGAGTGAGGGTATATGTGTTTGTATTATCGTGTAAAGTTTAGAGACATTAGTGCCAGATTGAGAATACAACGAGACAAGCATTCATGTGTTGGGGGCACATCTGGAAATAGTGGCCACCAAGCTCTGAAAGCCTGCAGCATACGATGGTATTGCAACATATGAAGTTGCCCCCTACCCCAACGGCGGTCACAAAGTCTTCTTGAGTGACAAATTTCCCGTTAGGGAACATATCCCGCATCTTTTTTTCCCTGTTGGGGTCCCATTTCTTCTGCATATCTGTGTCGAATGAGGGCAAAATGCCGGGATAGTTCCAGAAAGGGGCATCGGGGTTATAGGGCTTTTCTAGTTTTAGTCTTTTATAAATTTTGGACCAGGCGTGGCCTGTTGTCCTAATCTTTGTGTTGTGTTTTAAATAGGATGGAGCGTAGATCAGTTGGGAGCGCGGTGCGTCACTCTATGGGAATATGTGATGCGTTGTCAAGAGGGTCATACCAGTGTTTAGCAAATTGAGCCTGTGCCAACAGGTAATAAAATTCGAAGTCTGGAGCAGCTATGCCTTCTGTATCATATGGTTCAACCATCTTCTCCCCTTTCATCCTGGCCACACATCCATTCCAGACAAACACTATGGCTAAGGATCTTATGAAGTCGAAAAATTGTCTACCAGTGTCATGGGCGCTACTCCCGAGGGGCCAGGACTGACCCAGCGCCCTCGGAAGCAGACCCGTCTTCCACTACTCCGGACCCAGAAGACCCCTACAGGGGCCCTTTGGACCGTGTCCAGGCGCCTTTGGCGCCAGTCTCATGAAGGGTTTCAGTCCTGGCGCCATAGGCGCCGGGCTCATATTGATAAACAGTGTAATAATGCTTGGGTGGAGTTACCTGAGGCAGACCATGCTGCATATTTACCCAGAACAATCCAGTCTGGTTGAAGTCCTCAGCCATCAGGGCTGGGAGGAACTATTCCCTCCATTCAGGAACTCTTTTCTTACCTGGGTGGAACCGGTGGAAGAACACACACTGGAAGCACTTCTCTGCTATTTAAACCACGCCCGATGGAAAACACGTGCTTCGCGTTATTCTGCAGCAGCAGCAGGACGCTCACCGAGTCGGCTCCTGCATTCCAGGTCCAGAGTCATCTTCAGCTTCCGCGCAGAAACCTGTGGATGAAGAAAGACACAGAACAATACTTACCAGATCCCGGAATCCAGTCACCGGCAAAACCTGCAAAGAATAAACATAAGGTTACAAAAGTGCAACTCGCTCGCAGCCGCGCCCGCTTACCTGATCCATCCCTGATTGCAACGGAGCTAACCGCGGCCTTCTCTTCGGCAGCTTCTCTGCACCTGAAAGGCAAAGGACATAATCAAAAAGGGGTTCGGGTGAAGGCAGTCGCATTCATCTTAACTTACCACGCGCAGAAGCGGCCGCATCAACCGCAGCATCCCGGCACCTGAAAACTAGAAAAAGGACATTATTAGAGGTGCCATTAAAAGCGGCCAACGATCATTATACTTACGTGCATCGGCACGTGCAGTGGCAACGGAAAACTATGCCCACAGCATCCCGAGGCCTGAAACAAAGGAAAAGGGACATTATTGAGGTGCCCATCTTTTAAAGCCTAAAGACTACAGTATACTTACAGGCATCCGCTCGTGCAGTAACGGCGGCATCGCTCTTCGGCATCCCAGCACCAGTGCCACAACTAAGGCCGCAAAAGACTTGAGCCTCAACACTGAACTCATCCAGTGACGTAACTGGAATCCACGCACCCCTGCACCAGACGCAGGATGGAGAGCTCAGCATTTATACGCCTAAGGTGAGAGCTCGCCGAGACAAGTAGAAAGCTAGGCTGTGGGAGAAACTGGCGATTGGTGGGAGAAGGAATCCCATCAAACGGTGATTAACCCTTTTTTCTTCCACCTGCAGAAAACTTACCCTGCAAGTCAGACATTCGATAAGAGGAAGCCCAGTCCTGAGAGTCGTCCGAGCTCTACGCTTCTCAATTGAAGAAACGATAGCAGCCCAGCCGGGATCAGCGCCTCCGTGGGAATCAGGTGAGCGTTACAGAACGCGAAGCCCACCAATAACCTCCTACCCAGGCGCTATGGAAACTTCCGACACAGACCAACTGGCCCAGTTATTAGGGGAATTAAGAGCTGAAGTTCATGCTGCCCGCCAAGAAACAAATTCCCTTAGGAGGGAATTGATAATATCAAAAGAACGAACTGATGATCTCGCCAGACAGTTATTACAGACACAAGCGGGGCAAACCCCGCTACCTAATTCAGGAGGGAGCTATATCCCAGCGGCTTCAGCCAATCCTGTTCAAATCAACCTACAGGGAAATGTGCCATTGGCACCGCCTGAACGCTTCTCTGGTGACCCTAAAAGGTTTGCGGTGTTTATAAATCAATGCCGATTGCACTTTCTTTGTAGACCTGCAGCCTTTCCGACTGACCAGACTAAGGTAGCCTTTGTGCTTTCGTATCTTAGCGGCAGTGCCGCTGATTGGTCGATCCCTCTGGTTACATGGGATGACCTGATCCTTCGTGATTTCCCGACCTTCCAGGCAAATATGGAAAGACTTTTTGCAAGGCATTCCCAGGGGCAGGCCCTGGACAACGAACTCTTTTCCCTACGACAGGGCAATCAAGATCTTTTGGCCTACATTGCATCATTCAATAGGCTAATCGTGGAAACCAGATGGCCTGAGGACAAAAGAATCACGCTTTTTCACAGGGGTTTGCGTGGCGAACTCAAAGACGTCCTTGCCCAGGTAGTGAATCCTCCTCAGGATTGTTCAGAGTACATTGATTTGGTGGTCCAATTGGATCACAGACTACAAAACAGAAAGGCGGATCGATCCAGGTTTGAAACACGAGTGTTCCCTAAGCCTCAAAGTCACACCAAAGGAGTTGAAGCCGTCGAACCTATGCAAATTGGGGTTGTAAAGGGACCCCTAACCCAGAAAGAACGTGACAGGAGACGACAAATGCAACTATGTCTCTATTGAGGAAATTCACGACATTTTCTTAGAGATTGCCCGGTGAAACCACCTAAGAAGACAGTGGGAGCTTCTGATAAGAGTTCTGAAAAGCCTGAGCCGGGAAACAACCTCGCCCGACAAGTGTAGAGGTCCGCTTGCGAGCGTAAAAAACAGTTCTTTGACCTCGCACTTCATAATGCCAATGGTCCTCGTAAACCCAGAGAAACCGGATCGTTTGCATGCAATTAAGGCATGCATAGATAGCGGAGCAGTTGGAAATTATGTGGACCGCGAATTGGCTTCCAGGATGAACTTACCTCTTTGTCCAAAGGTGGTTAAAGACGTCATTACCACGGTGGATGGGACGGAAATCGCCTCCGGACCAGTGACCCATACCACTACTGAAGTGACGATACTAGGCCAAGACGGGCATCAGGAGGTAATTGTGTTCGACGTGATCAAGGCTCCTCAATTCCAAGTAATTCTAGGGATTCCTTGGTTGGAGAAACACAATCCTCAGATTGATTGGCGAGCAAAGACGATAAAGTTCCCAGAGTGCACACCAACTTGTTATCCACGACCCAACATTGGCCTAGCGTCAGTAACGGCTGACGGTCCACAATTACCTCTAGAGTATCGAGAGTTCCAAGATGTTTTTCAAAAGGAACAGGCTAACACCTTGCCACCCCACAGATCATACGATTGTCAGATAGATTTTCTACCCGGTGCAACTCCCCCTTGCAGTAGGATTTACGCCCTTACCGAGCCTGAGAACCTTCATCTGCGACAGTATTTAGACCAGTACCTGGCCAATGGCTTTATCCGTCTGTCGAAGTCCCCTGCATCCTCGGCTCTGTTCTTCGTACCAAAAAAAGAAGGTGACCTCAGAACCTGTATAGATTATCGTGCTCTGAACCAGATAACAGTAAAAAACCGGTACCGCTTACCTCTGATCCCGGAACTCCTTGACCAGGTAAAAAACGCCTTTATTTATACTAAGCTTGATCTCCGGGGAGCTTATCACTTGGTACGGGTCAAGGAAGGAGATGAATGGAAGACGGCCTTTCGCACTAAGTATGGGCTATTTGAATACCAAGTGATGCCCTTTGGACTATGCAATGCACCGGCCGCCTTCCAATATTTTATGAATGATGTCCTCAGAGAGCTCATTGATGTCTGCGTTGTCGTCTACATAGATGACATTCTTGTGTACTCATCTTCAGAAGCTGACCATCGAAATCATGTTAGGGCGGTCCTTGAAAAACTTCGCCAACATAAACTTTTTGCCAAGCTCGAAAAATGTGTTTTTCATGTCACTGAGGTCGAATTTTTGGGATTTATTCTGACACCCAAAGGAGTCCACATGGACTCGAGAAAAGTAGACGCTATCCTCAAATGGCCGTCTCCTACTTCCGTGAAAGGCATTCAAAGCATGCTAGGCTTTGCCAATTTTTACCGTAGATTTATTCCAGAGTTTTCACGAGTGGTACAACCCATCACCGCCCTCTTAAGAAAAAATAAACGCTTTGAATGGTCCGCAGAAGCAGAACAAGCCTTCCAAGAGCTAAAGGCTAAATTCACTGAAACACCCACACCCGGACCTCCCTTACATTGTTGAAACCGACGCCTCCAGTTTAGCAATGGGAGCAGTCCTATCACAATGAGATTCAGAGACTAACCAACTGCATCCTGTGGCATTCTGGTCTCGGAAGTTCTCGGCGCCTGAGATCAACTACACCATCACAGACAAAGAGCTTCTAACGATTAAATCAGCCTTTAAGGCATGGCGGCATTATCTCCTCGGGGCCAGACACACCGTCACAGTGATCACCGATCATCGAAATCTGCAGTATGTGAAAACCGCCAAGGCTCAATCCTCCAGACAGCTTTGCTGGGCTCTATTCTTTGCTGAATTTGACTTTGTGATCACTTATCGCCCCGGCAACAAGAACGGCAAAGCGGATGCTCTTTCCCGAATTGGAATGGGAGATAACGTTGCCAATCCAGAACCTGTACCAATAATTCCTGAACAAAGGATCGTGGGTCTGATTTCTTCACAATCCATTGAGGATATTGAAGAAAAAACTAAACAACTTGTAACCTCACCAGACTTACTGAACTGGTTACAAAAAGGAAAAGATTTCACCGTAAGCAATGACTTGCCTTATTTCCAAGGACGATTGTTCCTACCACACGCCGATTTACAAAGACAGGTAATCTCCTGCTATCATGATTCATTAATTGAGGGTCACCCTGGCATTGCCAAAACCACGGAAAAGGTGAAGAGACACTTCTGGTGGCCTTCGTGGAGAAAAGACATAAAGGAATTCGTGATGTCCTGCGGTGTGTGCGCTCAAAACAAGGGTCAGAAGAAGAGGCCGGCTGGTCTTCTGCAACCATTAGACATCCCACCGTGTCCCTGGCATACCCTTTCCATGGACTTCATCACAGACTTACCCTCCTGTTCCGGGTACTACACCATTCTTGTTATTGTGGACCTGTTTTCTAAAATGGCCCACTTCATTCCGCTAAAAGGCTTACCTTCAGCATCAGTCCTAGCCAAAGTATTTCTTGAAAACATTGTCCGGCTACACGGCTTCCCGTCAGCACTAATCTCAGATAGGGGGAGCCAGTTTATTTCCCACTTTTGGCGTAGCTGTTGTCGATTAGCTGAAATCGATGTAAGACTTTCGACCAGCCATCATCCCCAGACCGACGGGCAAACCGAGAGAACAAACCAGACTCTCGAGCAATATTTACGATGCATGCTACAACAGTCGGAGAGTAACTGGAAGGACATCCTTTGGATAGCTGAATATGCTTACAACAATTCAGTTCATTCGGGTACCGGGAAGAGTCCTTTCTACATCTTGTATGGGATTCATCCTCGAACCTCCAACCTTGATCCACCTCAAGATCTTGGAACACCCGCCGTGGATCAATTGCACACCGTTATTACCCAAGCTTTTAAGGAAGCGACTGCACATCTACAACAAGCTAAAGAGAGGTACAAAAAAGGAGCAGATCAACACCGAAGCAATGCCCCTCAATACCAGGTTGAGGATCAAGTCTGGCTGTCCACCAAACATTTATCGCTTAAAGGGCCTTGCACCTTCAACCCCAAATACCTGGGACCATATCCAATTACGGCCATAATTAATCCAGTGGCCGTTAAATTAGAATTGCCAACCCATATGAGAATACATCCTGTATTTCACATATCTCTTTTGAAACCCATGCAACCTGGAACCAGATTGACCAACCCTCCAGAGCCCATTCAAGTGAATGGGGAGCCCGAATTTGAAGTAAAAGACATTTTGGACTCTAAAATCATCAGATCGAAGCTATTCTACCTAATCGACTGGAAAGGCTACGGACCTCAGGAAAGGTCATGGGAACCCTATGACCACGTCCATGCTCCTCGTCTAGTCCAGAAATTTCACCGAACCTTTCCCGATAAACCAAAACCCCCGGGGAGGACAAGTTTGGGAGGGGCCTTGAGGGGGGGTGCTGTCATGGGCGCTACTCCCGAGGGGCCAGGACTGGCCCAGCGCCCTCGGAAGCAGACCCGTCTTCCACTACTCTGGACCCAGCAGATCCCTACAGGGGCCCTTTGGACCGTGTCCTGGCGCCTTTGGCGCCAGGCTCATGAAGGGTTTCTGTCCCGGTGCCATAGGCGCCGGGCTCATATTGATAAACAGTGTAATAATGCTTGGGTGGACTTACCTGAGGCAGACCATGCTGCATATTTACCCAGAACAATCCAGTCTGGTTGAAGTCCCCAGCCATCAGGGCTGGGAGGAACTATTCCCTCCATTCAGGAACTCTTTTCTTACCTGGGTGGAACCGGTGGAAGAACACACACTGGAAGCACTTCTCTGCTATTTAAACCACGCCCTATGGAAAACACGTGCTTCGCGTTATTCTACAGCAGCAGCAGGACGCTCACCGAGTCGGCTCCTGCATTCCAGGTCCAGAGTCATCTTCAGCTTCCGCGCAGCAACCTGTGGATGAAGAAAGACACAGAACAATACTTACCAGATCCCCAAGTACAGTATACTTACAGGCATCCGCTCGTGCAGTAACGGCGGCATCGCTCTTCGGCATCCCAGCACCAGTGCCACAACTAAGGCCGCAAAAGACTTGAGCCTCAACACTGAACTCATCCAGTGACGTAACTGGAATCCACGCACCCCTGCACCAGACGCAGGATGGAGAGCTCAGCATTTATACGCCTAAGGTGAGAGCTCGCCGAGACAAGTAGAAAGCTAGGCTGTGGGAGAAACTGGCGATTGGTGGGAGAAGGAATCCCATCAAACGGTGATTAACCCTTTTTTCTTCCACCTGCAGAAAACTTACCCTGCAAGTCAGACATTCGATAAGAGGAAGCCCAGTCCTGAGAGTCGTCCGAGCTCTACGCTTCTCAATTGAAGAAACGATAGCAGCCCAGCCGGGATCAGCGCCTCCGTGGGAATCAGGTGAGCGTTACAGAACGCGAAGCCCACCAATAACCTCCTACCCAGGCGCTATGGAAACTTCCGACACAGACCAACTGGCCCAGTTATTAGGGGAATTAAGAGCTGAAGTTCATGCTGCCCGCCAAGAAACAAATTCCCTTAGGAGGGAATTGATAATATCAAAAGAACGAACTGATGATCTCGCCAGACAGTTATTACAGACACAAGCGGGGCAAACCCCGCTACCTAATTCAGGAGGGAGCTATATCCCAGCGGCTTCAGCCAATCCTGTTCAAATCAACCTACAGGGAAATGTGCCATTGGCACCGCCTGAACGCTTCTCTGGTGACCCTAAAAGGTTTGCGGTGTTTATAAATCAATGCCGATTGCACTTTCTTTGTAGACCTGCAGCCTTTCCGACTGACCAGACTAAGGTAGCCTTTGTGCTTTCGTATCTTAGCGGCAGTGCCGCTGATTGGTCGATCCCTCTGGTTACATGGGATGACCTGATCCTTCGTGATTTCCCGACCTTCCAGGCAAATATGGAAAGACTTTTTGCAAGGCATTCCCAGGGGCAGGCCCTGGACAACGAACTCTTTTCCCTACGACAGGGCAATCAAGATCTTTTGGCCTACATTGCATCATTCAATAGGCTAATCGTGGAAACCAGATGGCCTGAGGACAAAAGAATCACGCTTTTTCACAGGGGTTTGCGTGGCGAACTCAAAGACGTCCTTGCCCAGGTAGTGAATCCTCCTCAGGATTGTTCAGAGTACATTGATTTGGTGGTCCAATTGGATCACAGACTACAAAACAGAAAGGCGGATCGATCCAGGTTTGAAACACGAGTGTTCCCTAAGCCTCAAAGTCACACCAAAGGAGTTGAAGCCGTCGAACCTATGCAAATTGGGGTTGTAAAGGGACCCCTAACCCAGAAAGAACGTGACAGGAGACGACAAATGCAACTATGTCTCTATTGAGGAAATTCACGACATTTTCTTAGAGATTGCCCGGTGAAACCACCTAAGAAGACAGTGGGAGCTTCTGATAAGAGTTCTGAAAAGCCTGAGCCGGGAAACAACCTCGCCCGACAAGTGTAGAGGTCCGCTTGCGAGCGTAAAAAACAGTTCTTTGACCTCG
This sequence comes from Ambystoma mexicanum, assembly GCF_040938575.1. NCBI lineage: Eukaryota > Metazoa > Chordata > Amphibia > Caudata > Ambystomatidae > Ambystoma > Ambystoma mexicanum. The sequence continues at coordinate 778,969,892 of NC_090922.1, read as the reverse complement.
CACTTCATAATGCCAATGGTCCTCGTAAACCCAGAGAAACCGGATCGTTTGCATGCAATTAAGGCATGCATAGATAGCGGAGCAGTTGGAAATTATGTGGACCGCGAATTGGCTTCCAGGATGAACTTACCTCTTTGTCCAAAGGTGGTTAAAGACGTCATTACCACGGTGGATGGGACGGAAATCGCCTCCGGACCAGTGACCCATACCACTACTGAAGTGACGATACTAGGCCAAGACGGGCATCAGGAGGTAATTGTGTTCGACGTGATCAAGGCTCCTCAATTCCAAGTAATTCTAGGGATTCCTTGGTTGGAGAAACACAATCCTCAGATTGATTGGCGAGCAAAGACGATAAAGTTCCCAGAGTGCACACCAACTTGTTATCCACGACCCAACATTGGCCTAGCGTCAGTAACGGCTGACGGTCCACAATTACCTCTAGAGTATCGAGAGTTCCAAGATGTTTTTCAAAAGGAACAGGCTAACACCTTGCCACCCCACAGATCATACGATTGTCAGATAGATTTTCTACCCGGTGCAACTCCCCCTTGCAGTAGGATTTACGCCCTTACCGAGCCTGAGAACCTTCATCTGCGACAGTATTTAGACCAGTACCTGGCCAATGGCTTTATCCGTCTGTCGAAGTCCCCTGCATCCTCGGCTCTGTTCTTCGTACCAAAAAAAGAAGGTGACCTCAGAACCTGTATAGATTATCGTGCTCTGAACCAGATAACAGTAAAAAACCGGTACCGCTTACCTCTGATCCCGGAACTCCTTGACCAGGTAAAAAACGCCTTTATTTATACTAAGCTTGATCTCCGGGGAGCTTATCACTTGGTACGGGTCAAGGAAGGAGATGAATGGAAGACGGCCTTTCGCACTAAGTATGGGCTATTTGAATACCAAGTGATGCCCTTTGGACTATGCAATGCACCGGCCGCCTTCCAATATTTTATGAATGATGTCCTCAGAGAGCTCATTGATGTCTGCGTTGTCGTCTACATAGATGACATTCTTGTGTACTCATCTTCAGAAGCTGACCATCGAAATCATGTTAGGGCGGTCCTTGAAAAACTTCGCCAACATAAACTTTTTGCCAAGCTCGAAAAATGTGTTTTTCATGTCACTGAGGTCGAATTTTTGGGATTTATTCTGACACCCAAAGGAGTCCACATGGACTCGAGAAAAGTAGACGCTATCCTCAAATGGCCGTCTCCTACTTCCGTGAAAGGCATTCAAAGCATGCTAGGCTTTGCCAATTTTTACCGTAGATTTATTCCAGAGTTTTCACGAGTGGTACAACCCATCACCGCCCTCTTAAGAAAAAATAAACGCTTTGAATGGTCCGCAGAAGCAGAACAAGCCTTCCAAGTGCTAAAGGCTAAATTCACCTCAGCGTCAATACTGAAACACCCACACCCGGACCTCCCTTACATTGTTGAAACCGACGCCTCCAGTTTAGCAATGGGAGCAGTCCTATCACAATGAGATTCAGAGACTAACCAACTGCATCCTGTGGCATTCTGGTCTCGGAAGTTCTCGGCGCCTGAGATCAACTACACCATCACAGACAAAGAGCTTCTAACGATTAAATCAGCCTTTAAGGCATGGCGGCATTATCTCCTCGGGGCCAGACACACCGTCACAGTGATCACCGATCATCGAAATCTGCAGTATGTGAAAACCGCCAAGGCTCAATCCTCCAGACAGCTTTGCTGGGCTCTATTCTTTGCTGAATTTGACTTTGTGATCACTTATCGCCCCGGCAACAAGAACGGCAAAGCGGATGCTCTTTCCCGAATTGGAATGGGAGATAACGTTGCCAATCCAGAACCTGTACCAATAATTCCTGAACAAAGGATCGTGGGTCTGATTTCTTCACAATCCATTGAGGATATTGAAGAAAAAACTAAACAACTTGTAACCTCACCAGACTTACTGAACTGGTTACAAAAAGGAAAAGATTTCACCGTAAGCAATGACTTGCCTTATTTCCAAGGACGATTGTTCCTACCACACGCCGATTTACAAAGACAGGTAATCTCCTGCTATCATGATTCATTAATTGAGGGTCACCCTGGCATTGCCAAAACCACGGAAAAGGTGAAGAGACACTTCTGGTGGCCTTCGTGGAGAAAAGACATAAAGGAATTCGTGATGTCCTGCGGTGTGTGCGCTCAAAACAAGGGTCAGAAGAAGAGGCCGGCTGGTCTTCTGCAACCATTAGACATCCCACCGTGTCCCTGGCATACCCTTTCCATGGACTTCATCACAGACTTACCCTCCTGTTCCGGGTACTACACCATTCTTGTTATTGTGGACCTGTTTTCTAAAATGGCCCACTTCATTCCGCTAAAAGGCTTACCTTCAGCATCAGTCCTAGCCAAAGTATTTCTTGAAAACATTGTCCGGCTACACGGCTTCCCGTCAGCACTAATCTCAGATAGGGGGAGCCAGTTTATTTCCCACTTTTGGCGTAGCTGTTGTCGATTAGCTGAAATCGATGTAAGACTTTCGACCAGCCATCATCCCCAGACCGACGGGCAAACCGAGAGAACAAACCAGACTCTCGAGCAATATTTACGATGCATGCTACAACAGTCGGAGAGTAACTGGAAGGACATCCTTTGGATAGCTGAATATGCTTACAACAATTCAGTTCATTCGGGTACCGGGAAGAGTCCCTTCTACATCTTGTATGGGATTCATCCTCGAACCTCCAACCTTGATCCACCTCAAGATCTTGGAACACCCGCCGTGGATCAATTGCACACCGTTATTACCCAAGCTTTTAAGGAAGCGACTGCACATCTACAACAAGCTAAAGAGAGGTACAAAAAAGGAGCAGATCAACACCGAAGCAATGCCCCTCAATACCAGGTTGAGGATCAAGTCTGGCTGTCCACCAAACATTTATCGCTTAAAGGGCCTTGCACCTTCAACCCCAAATACCTGGGACCATATCCAATTACGGCCATAATTAATCCAGTGGCCGTTAAATTAGAATTGCCAACCCATATGAGAATACATCCTGTATTTCACATATCTCTTTTGAAACCCATGCAACCTGGAACCAGATTGACCAACCCTCCAGAGCCCATTCAAGTGAATGGGGAGCCCGAATTTGAAGTAAAAGACATTTTGGACTCTAAAATCATCAGATCGAAGCTATTCTACCTAATCGACTGGAAAGGCTACGGACCTCAGGAAAGGTCATGGGAACCCTATGACCACGTCCATGCTCCTCGTCTAGTCCAGAAATTTCACCGAACCTTTCCCGATAAACCAAAACCCCCGGGGAGGACAAGTTTGGGAGGGGCCTTGAGGGGGGGTGCTGTCATGGGCGCTACTCCCGAGGGGCCAGGACTGGCCCAGCGCCCTCGGAAGCAGACCCGTCTTCCACTACTCTGGACCCAGCAGATCCCTACAGGGGCCCTTTGGACCGTGTCCTGGCGCCTTTGGCGCCAGGCTCATGAAGGGTTTCTGTCCCGGTGCCATAGGCGCCGGGCTCATATTGATAAACAGTGTAATAATGCTTGGGTGGACTTACCTGAGGCAGACCATGCTGCATATTTACCCAGAACAATCCAGTCTGGTTGAAGTCCCCAGCCATCAGGGCTGGGAGGAACTATTCCCTCCATTCAGGAACTCTTTTCTTACCTGGGTGGAACCGGTGGAAGAACACACACTGGAAGCACTTCTCTGCTATTTAAACCACGCCCTATGGAAAACACGTGCTTCGCGTTATTCTACAGCAGCAGCAGGACGCTCACCGAGTCGGCTCCTGCATTCCAGGTCCAGAGTCATCTTCAGCTTCCGCGCAGCAACCTGTGGATGAAGAAAGACACAGAACAATACTTACCAGATCCCGGAATCAAGTCACCGGCAAAACCTGCAAAGAATAAACATAAAGTTAGAAAAGTGCAACTCGCTCGCAGCCGCGCCCGCTTACCTGATCCATCCGTGATTGCAACGGAGCTAACCGCGGCCTTCTCTTCGGCAGCTTCTCTGCACCTGAAAGGCAAAGGACATAATTAAAAAGGGGTTCGGGTGAAGGCAGTCGCATTCATCTTAACTTACCAGTTTTTGCACGCGCAGAAGCGGCCGCATCAACCGCAGCATCCCGGCACCTGAAAACTAGAAAAAGGACATTATTAGAGGTGCTATTAAAAGCGGCCAACGATCATTATACTTACGTGCATCGGCACGTGCAGTGGCAACGGATATAAAGCCTGCAGCATCCCGGCACCTGAAAACTAGAAAAAGGACATTATTAGAGGTGCCATTAAAAGCGGCCAACGAACATTATACTTATGTGCATCGGCACGTGCAGCGGCAACGGAAAACTACGCCCACAGCATCCCGAGGCCTGAAACAAAGAAAAAGGGACATTATTGAGGTGCCCATCTTTTAAACCCTAAAGACTACAGTATACTTACAGGCATCCGCTCGTGCAGTAACTGCGGCATCGCTCTTCGGCATCCCAGCACCAGTGCCACAACTAAGGCCGCAAAAGACTTGAGCCTCAACACTGAACTCATCCAGTGACGTAACTGGAATCCACGCACCCCTGCACCAGACGCAGGATGGAGAGCTCAGCATTTATACGCCTAAGGTGAGAGCTCGCCGAGACAAGTAGAAAGCTAGGCTGTGGGAGAAACTGGCGATTGGTGGGAGAAGGAATCCCATCAAATGGTGATTAACCCTTTTTTCTTCCACCTGCAGAAAACTTACCCTGCAAGTCAGACATTCGATAAGAGGAAGCCCAGTCCTGAGAGTCGTCCGAGCTCTACGCTTCTCAATTGAAGAAACGATAGCAGCCCAGCCGGGATCAGCTCCTCTGTGGGAATCAGGTGAGCGTTACAACCAGGCCATATCGGGATGTTACTAAATACGTATAGCAGTTTCGGCAGGACCACCATTTTTAAGATTGCAACCAGGCCAATCAGTGATATAGGGAGTCTGGCTCACAACTGGAGTTTAGTCTCGATCATTCTCAGAAGCTGTTCATGATTGTCTGTGTACAAAGAAGTTTTGTCCTTTGACACGAGAATCCCCAGGTATCTTATTCCCATGGGTGCCATTTTAATCCATGAGTATTTGCTGGGCAACTAGTGGTGGGAGTCAGGGGAAATATTTCGGATTTAGCTCTGTTGGTTTTGTAGCCTGAATATTCTGCGAACTCGTGTATGTCTTCCATTGCTGGGCCTAGATTTACTTCAGGTTAGTGGATGTACGGTAAAGTATCATCTGCGTATAGGGATATCGACTGGGTCACTCCCACCATTCTGATTCCTCTCTGTCTCTGGTGTTGCCTGATGGCCGCAGCAACCGGCTCTATTGTAAGTGCAAATAATATGGGGGAGAATGGGCATCCCTGTCTGGTACCTCTGCCCAAACTAAAGATCTCTGAGAGTGTTCGGTTGGTCAGTACCCTAGCTCCAGGTCCAGCATATAGTAGCTTGACACATTGCAAACTTTTCAAGTACTCTAAATAGGTAATTCTATGGCACAGAGTCAAATGCCTTTTCGGCATCCAGGGAAACAGCCACTGCTTGAACCCCAGGTTTGATCCGGGCCATGACCCCGAACAACCTCTGTAGGTTTAATGCCGTTGACCTCGTTGGGATAATGCTGCACTGGTCTGGGTGGGCCAGCTGAGGCATATGGGCAGAAGTCTCATGGCTAGGACCATGGCAAATATCTTGGCATCACAGTTTATCAATGAGAGGGGTCTATAGGAGGACATGTCATAAGGTGGTCGTCTGGGTTTCAAAAGCACCGTTATTATAGCCTCTCTCATAGAGTCTGGCGGAGTTCGCTTTTCAATCGCCGCCTCCCACACCAACAGTGATACGGGGGTGAGCTCCGTGCTGAGCTCCTTATACAGTTCTGCTCCCAGACCGTCTGACCCAGGTGACTTCCCGGAAGATAAGGACTTAATTGCTTCAGTGATTTCTTCTATCGTTATTGAGTTTTCAAGGGTCATCTTGCTCTCGAACGGAAGTTTGGGAAGTGTAATAGTATCTAGGTATTTCACTATTTCACTAGTATATTTCACATCATGATTGGAATATAATTCCGCATAGAAATCGTGAACTCCCTATTTATACCCTTCTCACTGGTGATCACATTGCCGTCTCTTGCCACTATTCTGGAGATCGGTGCATGGTGTCGCTCTGCCTTCAGTAGATTCGCAAGAGGGACCTGCCTTATTTCCCTCGCCATATTGGTGTGCCCTGAGGGGGGTTGCCATATACAGTAGCTCCCTGTTTGCCAGTTTGTTGAAATCTTGTAGACGACTGTTAATGTCCTCAAGAGTCTTTTTATCATGAGTGATGTTATACTGTAGTTCCAGTTCCCTCAGGTGTCTCTCTGCCTCCGCCAATTCAGATGTAACAGATTTCAGCAATCCCATGGATTTAGAGATCGGGATCCCCCTCACCCACACTTTAAAGCTCCCCCGTAGTGTTGTGTTCCTGTCCACTGTTCCCCTGTTCATTTAGAAAAATTCCTCAACCTCTATGTGGAGTGCTTCTGCAACATTTGGATCCTTTAGCACTTCAGGTGGCATTCTCCACCTCTTCACTGGGGGCCTTACATTATTCAACATTATTTCTAATGTTATTGGGGAGTGGTCTGATAGAGTGCGGGGGTATATCTCACATTTGTTGATCCCATTGGTGATGTGAATGGAGACCAGCCAGTAGTGAATGCGGGACTCAGTGTCATGTACAGAGGACTGAAATGTGTATTGCCTCTTTAGTGGGTGTAACGTCCTCAGGCATCGGCCATGGACATTTGTATTAGAATTTCTTGTATCGTAGCAGCTGCTCTAGTGGGTGCTCTATGTTTACTAGAGGATCGATCAAGGGAGACATCCAGAATGGTGTTGGAATCGCCCCCCCCATAGCATACATTCGCCATCCAGTGGGCCTACCTGATACACTTTATTTGTATAAAAGTCAGGATCATCAATATTAGGTCCATATGTATTTACAAGAACCACTTCCCTCCCTGCAATGACACCCCATACTATAACATACCACCCCAGAGGGTTAATTTTGCTTTTGACGAACTCAAAACACAAGGAGGGATGCACCAACGTAAGAGCCACTCTTGCCTGAGTTGAGTATTCCGTATAGTAGCTTTGCTGTCCCCAGTCCCAAAGGATACACGCGTTTACCTTCTGGAGTGAGTGTGTTCCTGTAGCCTGACAATTTGGGGGTGATGTCGGGCCACATACGCTCCAACCCTCCTTGACTTAGCCTGATTGTTAAGGCCGCGGACATTCCATGTAAGGAGTTTAATTATCAGCCCTTTGGACCTTGCATTGCCGTGTGCCATATGTGTGTTGTGTAAACAATCATGATCGTCTCCATTTTCCCTGGGTGTGTGTCACTTGCAACAACGTTTCCACAGTTTTTAACCAACTGAACCCTTCCAACTGGGTCCCAAAGTCCCAACTCCCCCCCTCCCCCCTACATATCAACGTGATAAAGTTATCTCTCTCCTTTTTCCAGCCCCCCCACCCCGCATCATCTCCCCCAACTTGACAATGCTGCCCCCTGAATCTTAAGAACTCCCAAGGGGGCATCCCCTAAACTTGTGGAAATCTCCTGAGGGTCTCTCGTTGCAGCTACATGGGTGCCCTTAATAGAGGCTCACAACTCTGATTCTAATAATCGTCTATCGGGCCACCCATCTTATTCAAAAACCTGATGTTCTATAAAAGGATATAGTTCACAACGCATCTCAATCAGCAGGATCTTGTCTCTCCTCTCCGGGGCACGGTCGCATTTTTTGATCCACTGCCCGGTCTCTTGGGGGCAGGAGAATGGAGGCCTCAACATAGGCCATGGCTTCTGCTGGATTTTCGAAAAAATGTGCTCTTTCCCTGTGTTGGATTCTCATTTTTGCCATGAAGATGAGGGTGTAGGGAACATGGCACAATCTGAGTTGTCTCTTGACCGGCTGGTATGATCTTCTCTGTGTTTGGATATTGGCCGAGAAGTCTGGGTAAATGTGCACTCTGTTCTCCTCATAATGCAGGAGCTTTTATTTCTGGATAGTCTCAGGATTGTCTCTATCTCTATAGTTAAGGAGGCGGGCTATTATCGTGTGAGGCGGTGTGCCAGGCCTGGCAGCCGGTGCCAGGGTTCGGTGGGCCCTCTCAACTAGAAAGTGCTCTGGGAAGGACTCTGCGCCCAACCAGGTTTTCAGAAGGTTTTCCACATGTCCTTCCATCGGGCCTTTGCAGAAGGACTCTGAGATTCCAATGATTCGGATATTATTTCTCCAGGATCGTGATTCAAGGTCTTGGGTTTTTTGTAGGTCATGTCTAAGTTGCGCTGTGTCACGGCTGTGTTCCGTTATCGTGTCTTCATTTGTACTTATCTGAGTTTCCGCTTCCGTGATGCGTGCACTCTCCTTCTCCACCTTTGCCTTCAGGGAGCCGATGGTTGCCACTATATCATCTAGCTTGACATTTACTGCTAAAAAGCCGTTTTGTACAATTGCCATTAAGCAATCTTCTCTAGGGTCAGTGGGGTCTCAGCTTGATTGTCAAACATGGATGCTGTCATCGCGGTTGACCCATGTGCCTGGGAGCTAGCAAAAGAGTCCATCGGGCTGGGTTTCTTGGTATCTGAACCTTTCTTCTCATGGTGTCCCACATAGCGCAGCTTTCCACCCGAGAGTGGACTGTGATCTCTAACGTATTTATATCAATATGGGCCTATTTCGTTCTGGTGTTCTTGGCACAGTGTAGTTGCTTCTTAAAATTAGTATCAGGTCCAAACTTTGATTCTAATCTCCCAAGTTCGTCACAACTGTCTCCAACGCGTCTTGACACCTGTTATACTCTCGGAGTATTAAGGATCTGGCTCTAACTGAGTTCTTCAGACGTAATATCAGGTTTTCTCAATATTACATACGGGGTCTGCCGTGATGTGGGAGGCGATTCGACCCGCGCAGCAGTTTTTACATACTCTGAGGGCTGGTATGTGCTTCCCCCAAGGAGAGCGCCCACTAGTGCTGAACGTTGAAGTGGGATAGACTTTTAATGAGGGCACTACTGTAGTTGCTGATGACTGTGCCTCCTTTGTGACAGTGCTATTTCGGGCGTGCCCTGGTGGGAGCACTGTGAGGGTGTGGAGGTGGTCTGGGGCAGCCCACTTATTCGTAATCCTCTTTCTTTGCTGTTTATCACACTGTGTTCCACACTCCTGTCATCCAAAGTTTCACACACACCTGGCTGCAAAGGATTTATAGTATGGGTGCGTGACTATATTTCCTTACATGGATTGCATAGGTAAGTCACAAATACTGTATACAGCATGTATATATGTGTCAGTTGCTACCCCAACGCATACAATGAGCGTCAGATGTCCAACCTTTGATTTCTGCATCAAACCATTTGCCGGCTCCCACCGCTTTCGTATAGCTTGTGTAGCCCCTTCTCGTCCAATGATATATGCACCAGCCAAGTCTAGGAAGTATCAGGTGGCTCCTGTGACCACAATAGATAAGTATGGCCAAGCACTACCACAAAACGTTCAATCGTCACTCAATATAATTACTTGTAGCAGTATTTACCCATTTTTGCAAGTCTGGCACCCTCTCTGATGACGGGATTTGTTGTTGATTCTTCGTGTGCCATTGCACTTATCCAGCTGGGTATTGCTCTTAACGGACGTCCTACTCCTCCTAGGTGTGCGCGGCCCGGAGTTTCGTGGCCGTCAGTGTCTCTAGCAGCGTGGAGCACCCACGTGTCCCAGGGGCCCACGGTTGCTGCCCTCTGCAGGCTGTGTTCCGTTGTTCGTGGGGGTGGCGAAGGCACAGAGCACTAGCACCGCTGGGCTGTTGTCCTCCCCGGCACATGTGGCCTCAGCCGCGGTGGTGAGGGCTGTGTTAGATTGCACCCTTTCACAGGCTCCAGACTCCCTTCTGGGCCCTGCCTGCCACAGAGTGTTCGTTGGCGGCAGCAGCCGTCTGCTCCCAGGGCACACCCCCGGAATCTTATCTTACATGCCGGATTCGCCAGGTCGCTGTCGGGGCTCCGGTCAACTTTTCTGACCCCTGTCCAGAATGGTTTTTCGCGCTGGACGTTAGTTCGTTCGGTTCCCCTGCATGGCCGGGTTCAGTGATCTCTCTGTGTCTGGGCTTCCCTCATATGCATTTCTGCTGCCGCCATATCACGGGGTTGCTGGTAGAGACGCCTGTACACTGCACCTCCCCAACACGGCCCTCCACCAGTCTCCACCCAGGGTCTAGCGTAGCTGTTCCGTGGAGCTCCCGCACAGTCTCTCCCATGCAGTGCAGCCACTCGGGACACCGAGACCGATATCTGCTTTATTATTGGTTCAATATTATGCAGAATTTTCAGAGGATGTTCTTGAGGTGTTTGGGATTTAGTTCCTCATTGCGTTAGATGCTTGTATGGGCCCTGGAAGGATCAATTTCTATAAGGATCTTGCTCGGGTCGGAGCTTTCTATTTAGACTGCCATTCACAACGTGTGCATCAGCGCCTCCCCTGAAAGAGCTATTTCAAAAACTGCTTTATTAAACATTCACTCATGCTTAGGGGTGAGCAAAATGTTCACCCGCGAAATGGATATTGCAGAATCTGAAATGGATTCCACTTCTGCTTGATCTGCAAAATCAGCAATGCTTTTCCACCGCCACTGACATTTTGCCCAGTTTCGAGTGGTTTCGCACATCGCATGGTGTTTTGTTCCCATGTTAGTTTCGTGTCACGCAAATGGAAACTTCGAACAAGTCTTTTCTTTATCCTTGCTAGTTTCATGCAGTGACATGAGAAACTTTGCACAGTTTTTCAATTTGTGATCGGTTCGTGCAGCTACATGAGAAACTTTGTAAGGGTCTTTTTTCAATTTGTACTAGTTTCGTGCAGTGGCAGGAGAATCTTTGGGCAGGTGTTTTTATATCTTTGGTAGTTTCGTGCAGTGGCATGAGAAACTTCATGTGTTTTTCCATCATGTGTGCTAGCTTTGTGCAGCGGCACAAGAAACTTTACACTGGTTTTTCGAACTGTGCTAAGTTCATGCAGCAGCAGGAGAAACATTGAATGTTTTTTGGTTTGATTAGTGGTAGTTTCACACGGTAGCACGAAAAAACGTCATGCCGCTGTTTCGCATTCGTGATAGGTTTGTGCAGCGGCACAAGGAACTTCATGCAGTTTTTGTTTGATTTGTACTAAGTTCTTGCAGCGGTGGCACAGGGGTGGCAGAACAGCAGATTTCAATCAAACTTTTGTGGCGGGAAGAAGGGAATGTCATGATTTCGCCCAGCCCAACTCATGACTGAATCATACCTTACTTAAGATTCATCCCCAGAACGCAAGTGATATTTTATATGGTTAAATCACTGGACTATGCCAACAGCCTCTATCTTGAAGAGGATACATTTTGAAACCCTATGCATCGCTTTCCGATCTTACCATGAAAAGGGCCAGTGATGCACAGGTATCGGGTACTTCCAACCTGTACTCACCAACATCACATGTTTTCCACATCTGCCTTCCCTCTATCCCACTAACACCCCCATTCCTCTCCCTTACAGAGACATGCGAAATGAGGGCAAGTTTATTGTTGGAAGGACACTATACAAGAACACTTACTTTTCTTGTCAGTACTCCACCCATTATATGCACGACCTGCCAGCATCATCCACATTATGCCAGAGCTGAAGGTGGAACCAAAATGTTAGCACCATATACACATACCCTCTTTACAGTGGCTGTTGTCTGTCCTACAAATCTGTGCCACTTGTATATTCAAGCACTTAGTGGGCGTGTTGCATGGCAGGTCACAGTCCAAATTTTCTTTTGTGCTTGCCCAGGTAGTATGTGCCTGTAAAGGATTGCAATCTGGAAAGGTTGTAGAAGCCCTGGCTTTTTCAAAATGTTATTTAATATAACATGATGCAGGGGCGGGTGTCTTCTGATCAGACCCCCAATCCACAAACTCCATGCCAAAAGCATAGTGTACACCGGTGCCCTGGTGAATAAGTAGCCTGATCTGCAGCCCCTGCACTCCTGTGACACAGAGCAGGTTCAGGTCACAGGTGCCTACTTAATAGCTGCAATGACAACCATGTCACTGCCACACAGGAGCTGCATTTAAGATGTCCACCCCTGTTGGCAAACTGCATCACTAGGAGGGTTATATTTTGGTGGCAGTTGTAAACCCTAAATATAATTATAACATATAAGGTGTGTTTAAGGTGGTCAATAAGTATACACAAATATTCTCTTTACTAGTTTCTTCTCCTAAAAATAGGCAATTCCCCAAACAATCGGTCTCAACCATATACATATATTTATATACAATTGTGTTCCACATTACAGAAAGTAAAACAATGACAAGTACCAATGCTTGCCTTATGCATCAAAAAAGGGTAGTAACAGTCAACAATACAAATAGTATGTACATAAAAAGAAAAGAAAACCTGGATTTGTTAACTTTTCCAGACAATAGATCACAAATGCTCAATGAAGCCTAATCAATATACAATCATTGAACCAGTACATTTGTTTCACAGCCATTAAGTGTTCAACACAATTGTATATAAATGTGTTGTACATGCGTGAGAGCGATTGTTAAGAAAAAAAACAGTAAAGAAAATATTTTTGTATATTGTTGTCGTGCATTTATCACCTTTCCAGTTGATCCTTCTCCAGTGTGTCAAACTCCCAGCAGGAGTTTATCGGGGAAGCAGGAATCAATGGGCAGACCCATCCAAAAGAGTCTCGTTCCACGCCAGGCAGCTACATACCAAAAGGGCCTTTGATGATATTGGCAAGGGAAGAGGCAGAATTTGTGTAGCCTATATCTCTCTTCATTCCTGTCCCCTCCACTTCTTTTAACACAAAGCACTTTGGTTATGATATCAAAAGACAAAGTCCATTTATTCTAATAATAAGGATTGGACCACTAAAGCACGCTTGGTTTAGTTCAATCACCTGTGTGTTTTGCTGTTAAAAGAAGGGGTCTCCCACTTGGTCTCTGATTCACTTTGGAACAAACACATGAGGAAGAATTCGTAAAACCCCCTGTTGTAAGAGTTGACTTTCCAAAGCCTTCCACCAGCGAGGTGAAGACTAAGTGTGCAAGGCAGAGGCAAGCACTGTTCCCTACCTATGCCAAGGGCACATTGGTGGTGACATGGTGCTGGAACAAGACCAATCTCTCTGCCAGTCATACTGCTGGCCAGAACCACATCTTGATGAAGGATCTGTGGAAGTGTGCACCACCCTCTCCTGCGCTGGGAGAACAAACACCTGTCCCTGAGATTCCTGGCAGACACTAACAGTCCCTAGGAGTCAATACTGCCAGTATTTGTGCATTTCTCGATGTTGAACCAATGTGGACTGTGATTCGAGCCCACTCGAATGCATGAAACCAGCAGGCTCTCCTGGAGCTACCTTTGGCACTCAACCAATCTTTGAAACGCTGAACCGCACACTCGTACCAGTTTGCCAACACACCACACTCACTGAGCATGCTATTTCCTGGGCTGAAACTGCCAGCATTTTTGCTGCCAATCTTCATCACCAGTCGAACTGACTCTGGTGGCCCATCGAGCCACAACTGCTGAAAGACACAATATAACATTCGACCTGAACTGCCCATCCAGTCACCAGCATCTTCATAGCCGAACCAAATGTTGAACCGAGTTTGGTGGCCCTCACAATCCACTCACAATCCACACATCCTCGAGTGCCTCATTGAACTGACCACACAGAGCAGCGCTTCCAGCCACCAGCATCTTCACAGTTTAACCAACCATAAATCCACCCTGGTGGCCCTCATGATCCTCCCTTCTTCTAGCATTGTTTTGAACCACAATGAACTTCAGTTCAACCCCTACTTGACATAGCTCCCCATCTAGAACAGCACAACCACCCCACTCAATCTGCTTTGAAACACACAAACATAATTTCACCTAGAAGCTTGCTTCGTTGGTGACGAACCTCCAAGACCAGCAATAGTTATTATTGACTGATAACTGCCCCTATGGCCCACAATGGGGCCCAGAAACTGATTAGGCCACCATTAATCCCATTTCGCTCGAGTACATATCTTTTTACAATAATTGTGTTTAATTGTTGCTGTTTCTCCCCTTGCTTCATTTCCCAGACAGCTGCATTTTCTATCTCTACACAGTGTCTGTTCTTTCCACAGGGGTGTGTTTTGTACAGTGTTTTTCTATTTAGCTTTCTGCAGATGGTATGTTTAATTAAATTGTATATATTTTATAGAACCTTGATTGGACATTATATTTTGATGTTTGGGTTGGTATTGAATCACATCCACACCCCTCTTGAGAGTATATCCTTCCCATGGCCCATGTTATCACAAAAGGGTGAAGGAGGTGTGTCCCTTAACTGTGTCTGTTTTACCTTATGATTGGGATCACTGTTGGTTTGTAGAAGTGTGAGCACTGATTAAGTGGCTGTACTACTATTCACCCTTGAACACCTGCAGAGCAGAAGTTATTTCGTCACAGTTCCCTTTTTTCTCTACAAGCCTTAAGTCACTTTTGATTAAGTGACACAAATGATGGTAACAATGACACCAACACATGTCAACATTCCTATGCATGTTTGCATTGGCCCACCCAAAAGTCCCACCCAATACAGTAACCACGTGTGAGTCTAGTGTTGCACTACTCTCAGGGGCAACAACAAACCTTTTATATCAACATGAGTGGGTGGTCCATTGGTGACCTCACAGATGCAGTATGGCTACCAGATGTTAGAAAGCATTGTCCTCCAAGTGCTGCCTAACTGACTGGCCATTTCACTCATCCAAAATGGGATGTGTGCCATGTTAACAATAATCATCATTAACAGCATCACGATCTGGTTCTCCTGGATGGACATTGGCAGATGGCATCATATGCAAATGTTATGCAGCATGTAGCTTGCTATCACAATATGCTCAACCTTTTGCAGCGCATACATAAGTTCACCACTAGTTCGTTGCAGGCAACAGCATCAGTCCTCGAGGAGTCAAAAGGCTCACTTAGTGGTGCATCTTGTCCTTATATGTGCTTCATTACAGTGCCTCGATGTTGGTGTTTGTGGGCTATGGTATGGTTTAAGGGGCCATGGCAGAAGGGGATATCCAGCATCACCTGTGTGCATGAAGAAAACATAGATGTTAGGAGTAGTACACATTTGGTCTTTCAACACATGCACATGGCCACATACATCATGGCTACATTGGTTGAGTGGAGAAGTAGGATATCCGTGATACATATATATTTTTTAAACAAATTGAGAAATTACCTAATTTTGTGGACCAAAAAACGAAAATTACTTTTTGCTTTTTCAACTTATTTTTTAATAGTGTGGGAGTAGTTCCCCTGCATTCTCCACTGACCACCTACTCTAACTTGTCCCCTTACCCCATTCCTCACCTAATATTTACCATACATATACCAAACTACCTACTATTTTTGGTCAAATAAATTAGGTAATTTCTCATTCTTTTTTTGTATTAGGTTATTTGTACGGATTCTGGAGAGGTATGCTGTGCTTCATCTATGTCAAGCCCCCTGGGCACATGTAGGGATGTTTATTAATAAATTGGTTGCTCGCGCCTGCCTCGTTGTCTTGCCTCGCGCCTTTGTTTACATTCCATTTGGTGCGGGCGCGAGGCAGAGTAGACAGACGGTTGGCGAGTTGGTGTTACCAGGTTCTCCATTACGGGCCTGCTTTAAATAAGACATAAGTGACTTTTAAGTTACAATTTGCTCAAACTCTTTCTGCTGTTTATCAAATAATTAAGAACATGTCTAGTTGGTGTAAAGTTTTAACAGTACTTGAAGGAAAATCCACATATACAAAGGGAGTCAAGTGAGGAGCTGTACAACCATGGAAAGAGGTTTTGAAACATGTAACGTTGAGCTATGTAACCACTCCACACTTCTATAACTGGTGTTGCTCCGTTTGTGTCCCTTAAAGGGAGAGAACCTGGCACCAGGTTGTGCCCAGGTTGGCTTGGATTAGCAAAGACAGTTGATAAGTTGATTAAAGAAGGACAAGTGAAGAATAAGGAGCATTTTGATGTCAGGAAGAAAGTGAAAGCATGTAAGTGGAGTGTAGCTGAGGAAGTAATCTTAAAGAATCCTAGGTTTGTGGAAAGGTGTGCAGAGAGCAAATTCCTTGGACCTAAGAGAATATCTGCTGTTAGGGATGGAATTGTTGTTGTAGAAGGAGGTGAGGTATGGTCGAAAGGAAAGCTGGCGAAAGCAAATGAGGCACATCAACCCATGGATGATGATGGAAATGGTCAGAATGATGTGAATGATCAACCTATGGATGGAAATGGCAATAGTCAGATTGTTACTCGTGTTGATACGAATGGAGAGAGCAGTGTGTATAATGAGAGTGAGAGTGTTACTTCGAAAGGAAGAATAACTAAGTAACTAAGAAATCAGGTTGGCTGGGAGAATATGTGAATTGAATATATATAAATATATATATATATATATATATATATATATATATACATATATATATATATATATATATATATATATATATTATTGACTTTTAGTTAGATCCTAGTTACCATTTGGTGCGGGCGCGAGGCAGAGCAGAGAGACGGTTGGCGAGTTGGTGTTACCAGGTTCTCCATTGCGGTCAAGCTTTAAACAAAGCTTCTGCTTTAATTTCACCTACCCGAGTCCGCCTCCTCACTTCAGCACACTTAATTTTACAAACCCACTAGGATCACCTCATTCAACCCCCTGCCTTAATTAATTTCACAACTCCCAAGCTCAATTTATTTCACACACACCCACCCATGTGCATCCACATACCTACAGACCACAGCTTTTGATCCCCCTGAGTGACCATTTAAGCTGGGATGGTGCTGTTTCATAGTATGATGCCATCATGTGTGGAACCTGGAAATGAGCACAGCAGTGAATGATTGTGAGGTTGGCATCACAGATCATCTGCTTATTCAGGAGGTGTTGTTGCTTACAATTTCTATAGAACAGATCCCTTGCATTGGGTGGCGCCAATTAGACATGTGTGCAGTCCAGGGCACCTATAATGTTTAGAAAATTCAGATATATCATAGAAATGCCATTTCATAGCATTGATGCCATCCTGGATGATAGGTAATCCTATCAAGGGCACATAATACCTGGGGGAGTGTACGTTAAAATGTGGGATATGACATGCAATACAATATGTCCACTGAGTGCTGTAATGTGTGGGCGTGCAACTGATGTTAAAAGGGCTTGAGTGGGCAAGTGCTGTCCCATGCAAGTTACAGAAATGTAGCTATATATGAATGGTGCTTTCATATGGCACCCATTTGAGTTTGCACATTATAAAATAAATACATAAATAAGTTATTGGAAGTGCTGAAAGAGCAGCAGTGACATTGGAACATTTCTGAATCAATACGTCTACCTAGATTCAAAGATTAAATCGGAGGCATATTGTAAGGAGTAGCACCACACATGCTGTGTACAGGCCAAGTGTTTCTTATGTGCTGCAGTGCAAACCCTTCTACTTCAATACTATCCCATGTAGAAGACACACAGTGCTGATAATGCTTCAATAGTGATTCATCACAGTGTGGTGTGTTTAAAACATGTCATCCCCATATCACTGAACAGAGCACATTATACAGGCATGCTTCTCGATTGTGAAGTAAGTGAACTTTTTTTCAGTTATGCTACAATGTATAAAGTAGTCATTAGCTGATCCAGGGAAGTTGGCATCACAGTACATAAAAGGTTAAATCAAAATCACAAAGCATTTACACATCGGACAGTGCCGCCTTGTCCTTGTTGGCCGCCCTGAACACCATAGCGTTCTCTCAGTGGGTGAAAGAACCTACCCATATAGTGGGGCATACACTTCACTGGGTTTTATTCCATCAACTTCCGGTCCTCAATTTGGTTGTGGACCCTTGTGCCTGGTCCGACTATTACTTGCTGCCGTTCTTTGTTGGCATCCCTGCTTCCCCTCCCAGACTTGACGTAAACCCGATATGAATCAAAACAACTAGAAGTTTGAAGAATATCACCCCCTCCCAAGCTGTCAGCTGAGCTCCGATTGAAGCATGGCCATCTCGATGACTATAAAAATGCCTCAGACTTAGCCTAACATCTCACAGATACACTTGAAGGGACTATTAATTCCTTAGCCCCACTCATAAGCAGGCGCATGAAGCCTGAGACACATAACAAGAATGGGTTTAGCAACATTATTCTGAACCTTAGGCACCAGAAGAGGACTGCTGGGCCAGAATGGCGTGAGAACCGTTTGCCTGCCAAGTTAACCTCCTATAAACTCCTTGTTAAACAATTCAAGGCCACCATCATACAGGTCAAATCCTCCTCCTATAACACCAGGATTGTGCAGGCTAAATCTAACTCTAAGGAGCTGTTCTCCATCTTGAAGGAATTCAGGGGGGAGCTCAGCACTCTGGCTGCCCCTATAAAGGACTCTAATTGGTGCCAAGAAATCCATAACTCTGTTGTCGCCAAAGTGGCCACTCATCAACAGTCCATTGATTACATCAGAAATTCCTCCAATTCTGCAGAGGATATAATTGCTAGGCCACCTCAGCCCAATCCACCATTGGCACTGGGCAGACCTGTCTTCCAATTCAACCAGAGCACTGAGACCGAAATGGCCCAGATCATTGCCTGTCTGAAACACACCTCATGCCTGGGTGATCTCTGCCCATCAAGACTACTGAGTCCATGGGTAACAAAGTTGGTTGACCTCTCCTTCTGCAGGGGTCTGTTATGTCCCTCCTCAAGGAGGCATGGATCACGACCCTGCTGAAAAAGGATAATCTCAAACCCATGTCCATAAAAACTATCATCCCATTGCCAACATGCCATTTCTTCTGAGAATTCTGGACAGGGTGGCACATCTCCAATTTCAGAAATTCATTGAGGATAACAACATTCTTGGGGCACGTCAATCCGGCTTCAGAGCCAGGCATGGTACCGAGACCGCCATGCTGGACCTCAAATGTCTTGGGAGGATAGCTCAGGGGCAATATGCTCGCCTTGGAAGCAAGACGTCACGGGGCATCACAGGTTCGATACCCGGGTCCATGCTTAGAAAACTTTGGGTATTAAACGTGTTATAAATTACCTATCATATCATATCATATCATATCATATCATATTCAGTCTGTCCAATATTGTCAACCAAGGTCAGCCGGCCCTAGTGATGTTACTTGACCTGTCCGCTGCATTCGACTTGGTCAATCATGCCTTATTGGTGGTCAGGTTAGAATCCCTGTTGGGCTGCTCCAGGCTGGCCGCACAATGGGTGGCCTCCTTTCTCAGCCCCCCAAAAGGCAGAGTTGCCATCAACAATTCCAGTTCCACACCAGCACTCATCACCTGTGGAGTACGACAGGTATCTTGTATTTCACCATTCTTATTCAATATTTACATCCTCCCACTCCTGAAGCTTCTTGATGGACTGGGTGCCCTTTATACTAACTATGCTGATGACACCCAAGTTGTCATGAAACTTTCAGGTACTCACTCACAGGATTCCATGGCCATCAACAACATCTATTCCACCATCCAGGCCTGGATGGTAGCCAACTCTCTGGCCCTCACACTGATAAAACCGAGCTGCTGATTGTTGCCTTGGGCCCCAAGATTAAAAACCTGGATGCCGAGTATAAAAGCGTTGCCATTACCAACAGCATTATCCCAGTGGCTAACATCATTATCCCAGTGGCTAAGAAGGTGAAGACGCTCAGTGTTACTTTGGATGCAGAGCTGACAACCATCATGTCACCCAGATTCGGGCCTCATGTGGCTTTATCAATAAACTACTACACCACATTGCCTGTTTCTGTCCCATAAGAACGCCTCCCTTCTGGCCTCTGCCCTATGGCCGGGTTAATTTCCCGCCTGGACTATTGTAATAGTCTCTTGAGTAGCTTCTCCCACACTAATATCTCTGCATTGCAAGTTATCCAAAATGGAGCAGTACGATCACCTTGTGGCTTAGCCAGGCATGCCCACAGCACCTCCGCCAGGAGAGAATTGCCCTGGCTGCCTGTAAAGCATTGCATTAGCCACAAAATCCTCACACAGACCAATGAGTGTTTAAGTCTCGTGGACCCCAAATATCTACATGACCGTCTGAAGGCATATGTGCCCAAGCGCAATCTCAGATCTAAGGATCAATCCATATTTGCGCAGCCAAGATACAGGCTTGCCAAATTAGGAGGAACCTGCTTTGATGTCCTAGAACCTGCAACCTGGAATGCCCTCCCCCTCGATCTAAAAAGAACTGGAACGACATTGGAGTTCAAGAAAAGGTTGAGGACCCTCCTTTTCAACTCTCTTGTACCTGATTCCTGCGCCCTTGTCTTGTCCGTTCTCTGTGCTCTCTGAGGCCCTCGAGCATGGATCGCTATACAAAAATGTAAATAAATAAATTGATGCACTAGCGCATTTTTCTATTTTTAATATCTGCTCCCTGGTTCTTGGTGGTATCAGTTGAATATGGGTGCAGTAAACAGCTCCAACAATGTTTGGAATTATGCCATCTTGTAGAAACTCAGATTTCCTGTCAATTTGATCCTCTGAAATCTTGGGAAAATTAACATACTTTTTCAAATGACATGAAAACGCATCTGTGAAGTGGTACAATAATTTTGAGAAAGCAGTATCAGCAAGTGAAGCAACCATTCTCTGATGCAACCCATAAATGTCTGCAAAGGGCCAATTACATGATGCATTTTCCCTCTAGATTCAAGGAAGGTGTTCTTTAATCATGTCCAGAAAATACAATGGTATTTTTGCAGTCTAGGTGAAGTCTGTCTTTACTTGTAATCCTTGTAAATATAACAGACATCCTCTGATATAGAACTTGCAAGGTTAAAATATGACTCCTCTTCCATGCTCAAAAGTTGAGTAAGACCTGCATATATATTACTGAACCGAATCTGCAGATCAGGCCCTCCTTGGTTATATTGCTGTGGCTATCATCACCACGGAGGTTAGCTGCAACCACAGAAAAAATACAATGAAAAATCAAAAGGCTACAAGTCATGCTAATATCTGATAACGACTGGCTCCAAGGTAATGGCTTTACCAATTGCAGTCTCTAGACCTCGCCACCCTACATGCCAATGTATGGAAGGCATTGTACAGAAGGCTGCACCGCATAGATGCGTCTGTGGGGGGCATGGCCTGTAGGGAAGCTGGAAGACTTTTGAGCTTGATGAGGTAAGCAGGGGTGGGAGGGGAGTGTGGTGGCAGGCCGTACAGTGAGGGGCTGACTAAAATTGACATGGGATGGCAGGGGGGAGGAAAAGACTGACCTTGCCGGGACAAGTGTCTTGTTCTGCAGGAAGTGGAGGGGACAGAAAGGGAAAACAAGCTCACAGAAAATAAGATGGAGGAACCCTTCTCCCAACTGGCCTGTGTTCCCTGGCTGTCCAAACTTGTCACCCCATTCTCAGTTTGCACTTCAAAGGCTCTCTGTTTTGCAATCACCATTGTGAAGCACCCTTTTGTCATGTACCTAGATCTTTGATGCCATGTTCTCATTTTCTCTGGCTTGGAGTTCCCAGGCCTGGCAAGAAGCTATTACCTTCCTTACTTGAGATTCAGCAGAGGCAGGTGTCCTGTCCTATTGTCTCATTCATTTGAATGCACATGGGCAGGAGCCTGGAATCCACACAGTCTACCAGAGTTGTCTGAACTCACTGAGTTAAAACTGTTATGCCTGAAATCAGGTGTGGCTTTGGTATATATGTGAACCATCAGCTGCCATACCCTAGCCCAGGCACGGCTTACGTTTATAGATTAAACCGACACCAGGATGAGGGTCCATCACAATTATATAATTGTGTAAATCTGTGCTGCAGTGACTTAGCTGTCACTGTAGCTTTCAGACTGTGATCTGTGAACCTGCTCTGTGCCACTGGAAAGCAGGCGCTGCATATGAGGTGACTGACACATCAGGGCACACATGCTTCTTTGATTTTGCCATGGAGTTTGGCAAAAGGGGTCTGGTTAGAAGGCCACCGTTTTTGTGATAGAATTACCTGAATCATTTTATTAATCAATATTAGTCAGCACTCGTATTATTCACTATAAATCAGGCATGTCTTTAATTACTATTTGAACCTTCATCTAGCATACCCTAGCTCAGCTACAGCTTATGTTTATAGATTAAACTGCCACCGGGGTAAGGGTCCATCATATTTATGTTTCTAAAAGCTGTGCAGCAGTGACTTTGCTATCCCAGCATATGTCACAACAACAATGGGGGGCCAGCCCACTACTCCCTTAACATTGGGAAAAACATTCCTAGCACAACAACTGAATGGAAGTACTCTTCACTTTCAGTCACTCCTGCCCATACCTTACTTCATGGTGCCTTAACATACACTCATCTCCCTCGTACACAGCCTACTCTGAAACATGTTTCACTTTATATTATTAAATGTATTATTACATTTGCAATACAATCAGTGTAATCACTAAACAAATACTCATAAAACAAACAACAATAACACATTAACACATATATTTTGTGGGGGTTAGCACATGATTCAATGCTGTACTCTGGCTCAGTGCAAATATATTGGCTGAGTTTTTTGGCTATAACTATGTATGGGTTGAGATCAACCACACGCAATTATGAAGTATCAAGAACTGGTATCTCATGGCTGTCTCATTTACCACATTAATTAATGGTTTAACTCTTGTGGACACACTACAGCTCCGCAGTTTCTCATATCGTGCTCTTGCAAAAACCTGCAACCTATGGTCTTTTAATGGTCAATATATACAATGAAAGTTCTTTCACATGTCGACACATATGTGTTTCGACCATCTGCATTCATGGTCTCCCATACTCTTGCACGAGAGCCAACTCATTCCTATCGGGCCTTCATCAGGACTACCACAAGACATTAAACCCCTCCTTTGTTCTTGAAAGCTGTGCTTCTTAAAATTCATCCATCTTCCGCATACAATTATCGGGCCAAAAGTACAATATTGG
This sequence comes from Ambystoma mexicanum, assembly GCF_040938575.1. NCBI lineage: Eukaryota > Metazoa > Chordata > Amphibia > Caudata > Ambystomatidae > Ambystoma > Ambystoma mexicanum. The sequence goes on along the minus strand of NC_090922.1, from coordinate 778,946,832 downwards.
GTGTATGTATGAGTACCTCTCACTATCACTAAATATCTTCACCACAGTGATCCCATCACCCGGTGCAGGAGTGTCACTTACTTGGGACCTCTCAGTGACACCATCTCGGAACAAATTCCAATCTAACAACTTTAATGTTTGTATTTAATTGTTTCTTTATTTTCCTTTTTTTTTCTTCAAAATAGCAGAGTGTTCTGCAGTATAACACCCTGTTGTTAAGATAATTTTCAATATTCATTGTGATCACACAAATCCAAAACACTCTTTAAAAGATGGAATTTCACTGGCCACCTGCATTTTATTCTGAAAGTGCCCATTAAACACTCTCTATTCCTTCATTCTTCATCTCTGGCTACACACTGTATCTAGCCTCTGTACATTGCTGCTCACTACCGTCTCATCCTGTAGGATTTATTTATTTAAGTATTTATTTTTTACATTTATTAAGCACGCTAAACCTGTAGGCATCAATGTGCTGGTTGCAACAATGAGAGATATTGGTTGAAGGATACTTACCTAAGTTACATAGGATAGGTACAGGTTACATGGGAATAGGTAGAGAAGACAGAGTTATCCTTGAGAGGAAGATACTAACATAAGGTGCATAGGGTGGGTACAGGTTGTGGGTACACGCTTACATACAGATTGATGCAGGTAGGTAGAGTTTGCATGGTTAACATTAAATCATGCACAGGAATATTTGGCATGAAGGTGCATATAGCTTTTAGATGACAGAGAAAGGTGTTATCAACTTTAAAGATAAGTAGAAATGTCAGTGAGAACAGTGACAATGATATGAGACAGTGATCAAGACAGAGGCAGAGCAGCTCAAGTATGCTCACGAGGCAGGTTGGCAGCAAAGAGTAAGGTTTTGAGTTTTATTTCTGGCTTCTGAGATGTGTTCGTGCTTCGGGATGTTTATATAACTTGTAGTTTATTGATGTTACGAGGAGAGGATCCAACAAACAGGCCATTGCAGTAATCTAATCTTGACCTTATGAGAGCTCTGGCGATGGTGACACAAATTTCAGATGATAGGAAGGGTCTGCAGACATTAAGAGGTTTGGAGGCATGGGCAGCTGAGGAGGCAATTGCATTGACCTGTCTTGAGAGAGACAGTGTAGCGTCTAAGTAAACTCTCAACATTCTGACAGTATTGGACACTTGGATGGGGATGCCATCAATGATGAAAGATTTGTCCTCTGTCGAGTTTGCTCCAGGAGGTGTGCAAGACAATTATTACAATTTCCATTTTTTCATCATTGAGGCAGAGGAGATTAGCGGCCATCCACACCTGGATAGTGTGGAAGACCGAGAGTAGGTTTTTTGAGTCCACGGCATAGTTTCCAGGAAGGGGGAGAAGAATCTGCATATTGTCGGCATAATTAGTGTAAGAAATTCCTTTGTCATCAAGCAGATAGAAGAGGGGTTTAGTGAATATCATATAAAGTGTTGGAGAGACACATGAGCCTTGTGGTACTCCTCAAGTGACTGGGGCTGGGGTCTGCCGCATTGGGGGTGAACACTCTCATGGTTCTCTCCAATAGGAAAGACAAGATCCAGGCAATTGCATCGGGAGAGAAATGAGTTGCAGAGACTACGTGCCTGCATAGGATTTGGTGGTCCACCAAATCAAAGGCTGCTAACAGGTCCAGAAGAGGAGGCCTGGGTGGCTGGCGTCATTGATCTCATACAACTGATTTTTTAAGTTGAGCAAAGCAGTTTCAGTTCCATAGCCTGGGCAGAAGCCAGATTGGCGATGGCCCAGCAGGTTGTTGGATTCAAGGTGAAGTTGAATTTATAGATGGCCAGCGCAGTCGAGGTATGTTGGAGGAAGGGGACAATAGTGATAGGGCGGTAGTTTGTAGAGATAATAGGGTCAAGGGTGTTTTTTAACAGGGGTAGGACCCATGCGTATTTGAGGTTCATAGGGACAGAGCAGGAGGAAAATGAGGCATTGATGAAGGTGGCAAAGAAGGGTGACAAAGGTTCAGCACAGTCTTTGATGATTGCAGCTGGGCAGATATCACCTTGGCATTGGGATGGTTTGAGGCCTATAATAATCTGGCTGAACTCAGATCGTGAGATTGGTTTCAAACTGAATCCGGGGCAAGAATAGGGGGTAACCGAGGGCTCTCCACCATCCGGGATACCCTGGGATGCTTTTTTTCTAGCTACTATTTTTGGAGCAGGTCTATTTTCGAAAGTAGGTCATTTTGGATGTTCATGCAATAAATGCTGTCCTAGGTGCAGTTAGGTGGCGGGGCCACTGGGGATTCCAGTTTGTGCATGATAGCGAATAGCTCTATAGAGCTGGATTTGCATTCTTGATTCTGGCATTGTAAGTGGAGCTTTTAGCTTGGAGAATAGCCTTTTTGTAGGTTGATGCCTCTCAGGTAAAGTAAGCTTTGTTGGGCTCGGTAGCGGCAAGGTTCTAAATTCATCTCCCAGTTGTACCTACCCTGTAACTAAGGTCCCCGCAAGTAACAGAGACTCGATGCCCAAGGGCTGTTTGTGCGCTATACAAATGTAATAAATAAATGGATTCCGCCAGGTGTTTAAGTAGGCAGAGGTCTTTGAGGTCAGACGAGAACCAGGTGTTGAGATGTAGGGCTGCTTTAGCCTTGCACTGAGTGAGAGGGGCTAAGGTATTAATGGCCTGGGAGGTAGACGGTTGTAGTGGTCTACCAAGGAGGCTGGGTCATTGATGATAGTGGCTGGAGTGAGTAGATCCTTCAAAATTGGCATAATGCTGGTAGAAAGATGTTTTAAAAAATCTGTGTGGCTTTGGATGGAAGAGGAGGGGACACTGAAGAGGGTAGGTTATCAGTATTCAAAGTAAATGCAATGCGGTTGTGATCAGTCCACAGGGATGGTTGAGTGGAGGTGACCATAATGTTGCAATTCAGGTGAGTCAGCCAATCCAGGATTCGGCCCTTTGTATGTGTAGGGTCAGAAATACGTTACAGGACGCCTAAGGCTTCTAGTGTGCTGGCTAGTGAGATAGCATTGAGGTATGAGTTGTCATTAAATCCAAGGTTAAAATCCCCTAAGAGGATAGTCTTTGAGGACGGCTTTCTGTTAGAGAGAATATGTAGGATATCCTCTTTGAAGGACAGGATAAGGCCCGGAGACCTCTAGATAGACCGTCCACCTTTAGAGGTTTGTTTAACTTTGCGATAAATGGTGTAATTATGGGGGATTGCAAAGGAGAGAGCAGGGCCAAATGCAGCATGCAGGCAAGTTTCAGTGACCGCTAGAAGGGCCAGGTTGCTGGTTAGGATGTGGTCTGCAATATCCAGGGCATGGGCATAGATGGATCTAGCATTCACAAGAGCACCTGTTGAGTATTGTGGGGTATGAGAGGATGCTTGCCAGGTGGGTGGATGGTTGCTCTGCTGATGGTTGTGGTGAGGTAGGTTTCCTCAAAGGTGTGGAGTTGCTTGAAGGGTTAGACAAGGAGTAGCAGGTAGTGTCTTGATCGAGCTGGGAAGTGGTTTTAGGGTCACATGGAATGGGGTTGGTGTGTTGGTTAGGGGTTAAGGAAGTTGACATGGAATTCTGGTTTTGAGATGTGTGAGTTTGTGGTTTAGAAGGGGCTGAGGAGGTAGGTGAAATGATCGTACTTCAGAGTCCTTCCAAGGATGGTAGACACATAGTCTGCATGGCAGGTATGTGCATGGTGAGCGCTGCAGGGCAACTTGCAAGATATAAATAACACCGTCTGTACTCTGTCCCTTTATCCTAAATATATGATGACTTTAACTAAGAATGTTTTATTTCCCCAGGAAAGTCTTCATGAATGGCTCAACAGCAGAGATGTTAATTTGAAATGTACCATCATGCACAGCAGGGGTGAAATTGCATTCCTCGATATCTGGATTAGGGAACAAGATAACCAGCGGATTACAGCACTGTATAAAAAACTTACAGATCGAAAAAGTGTCTTCCATTTTAACAGCTAAACTGGAGAAACTGCTTGAATAGAGGGGATCTTGTGGCAGAGGCACAGAATTTAGAGGACAATCTCATAAAGCGAGGATATCCTAGGAGATTTTGACCAAACAGTGCAATAACATGCACTGAACAACACAAACGCCGGAAGCAAGTGAGGATTGTGTGCGTCACCACCTTCAGTCCTCTCAGCAATCTAATCCTGAAGGAAATTAGGAAGATCTGGCACATCTTTAAGACAACTGGATTTCATATAAAAAACACAATTTGCTTTCAAACGTAGCAAGCAAATCAGACAAAAATTGGTCTGAGCCCAACATGCATGAGAAGCCAAAAGGAAGTGGCATTGTGAGGCACCTGTAGGGTTAGTCCCATCAAGGAAATTGAGCTTAATGGTAGCATGTGGAAGTTGAAAAGCTTTTCAAACTGCAAAAGCAAATGGGTGATTTATGGATTTCTTTTTTTTATTGTTACGTTTGAACATCTCAACCTTTTAATATTTCATTACAACAACATAAAATTTTACAAAGTAAATAATATACAAGATGAGACAATTAGAGAAGAAAAAAAAACACAATATGTTGAGAAGGCAGCTTACATTAACACACATGAATTCAATTTGACAATTTTGGGTACAAATTAAAACTAATAGCATTGGGATTGATCAAGAGACATACATGGTTATCTAAACAATAATTTTAAAATTAAAAATTAGAAATGACTATAAAATATAATATCATTAAAACATATCATGAGTCAGATTGTCAATTAATCATATTTCATATTTGGGTAGTGGGCGCTTCTCACAGGGAAAAGGAAATTAGAAATGTATTCAAGATCCAGGGAATAAATGAATTTTGCAATGGCAATTTGGACCAACGTGAGTTTTGTATGAAACAGTTTTGACCACAAGCCCTCTGGAGTTATTTCTATACTCTTTAAAGTAAGGTCTTAGATGAAAATGCTGCTGATTCATCAAGTTAGGACACTCCGTTAGCAAGTGCTGTAGCGTTTCGACTTGATTTTTGTTACAACAGAATCTACAAAAATGATCATCTTTGTGGACTTGCCGACATCTCGCTTGAATTTGCCTCGTCTTGCAAAGATTGAGGCGACAACGTAAAAAGATATTTCTATGGCTAGGACTGGGAAACTTTAATAAGTATGCTTCAGTGGTTCGAAATGTCTTTTCTATGAATGGATTCTCTTGAAATGTTTTATATTTTTTGCACTTTTCAGTAGTGCATAGCCAATCATATTGCCATAATTTACATTTGGTTCGCATGGGGTCAGAAATTCCTCAGTGATGTCGGCTGAGAGGTGACTTGTTCTCTCCATTCTTGAGCAAATGCATGATCTGACTTAAGCAAATAAGCTGGCAATTTCCCCACAAATGTATTTGGCTTATCTATCAATAGGCATTTCCTGTCGAATGAGCACACTTTACAGTAGTACATAGTGGACAGGGAAGGGAGACACAGTTCAAACCTCAGTATGCAAGTCGGTAGACATTTGGGCAACACTAATACACCTTTCCAGTAAATACCTTCAGGTTTTAAACAAACGACTTTGAACCTATGAGGTTTTGTTTCCACTCGATATAAAACTGTTGCAGAAGGTTTTTGCATGTAGAAGGTCATAAGGCGTGAGATAAAAAATGTGGCATGTTTGGCTTTTATTATGCGTGCTTGAGAGGTAGAAATCTTGATTATTTTGTTGTCAAGCAAATAGGGCAAATCAGGCGAGTGATCATTGATGCTAATGCCTAGGTATTTGTAATTGTGTACAATTTCAAGCTTCTCACCATTCAGCAACCATTGCAGTGACCTTGTCCCATTATTCTGACCTGTTCTGTAGCAGAAGATTTTTGTTTTATCTGTATTAATCTGAGTAGATTTTGATTAGTGTATTGCCCTAAGGCAGATGATAGTTTTTGTAGACCTCTAGGCGTCTTGGATATTAGGACGAGATCATCTGCATAGAATAACCATACGATCGATGCCACTCCTAAGCGGGGGCAGTCAGAAATTATGGGAGCAAATGTGTTGCTCATTTCAGAGATGTAGAGATTGAAAAGTGTTGATGCTAATACGCATCCCTGTTTTAAGCCTCGCTGCGTGATTATGGGAGATGATTATTTCCTATCTAATGTAAGTCTGACTTGTATTGATGTCTGTCAGTGAAGTTAAGATATAAGAGTCAGTAAAGAAGATGGACAGGTTGCATTCCTCATTTTCATCAACAGCATGTTTCTGGATCTAGAGTCAAATGCTGCTTTAAAATCTACGTAAACCATATATACCAGCTGTTTGTTTTGTTTGCTTTGTGTTTTATAGCAGTAATGACAGTCAGATTGACGGCTGTTCCAAGACCCAGCATAAATCCAGTTTGATGCGGATCATATAAATTGTTCTCTTTGATCTATTTGTTGAGATCCCTTAAGGGGAGCCTTGCAAAATGTTTGCCAGGCACATAAGGCGATTGGATGATAGTTGTGAGAGCATTGTCGATTGCCTTTTTTTAAAATTCGCACTATCGTAGATTTGCACCAAGATGGAGGAATAGATCTGGATTTTATGATTTCCCCAAAAATGTGGTATAGCATGTTAGCCCAGAGCTTGGGATTAGCTTTTAATACACTGTTGGTTAAATCATCAGGCCCCAGTGCTCTTGAAGTACGTAATATAGATATATAAAAAAATGATATCTTCCAGGTCAAAATCAACTGGTAGAGTTAGGTCAGATGAAAAAGAACCTGAAGCAGCAGGGTCTTGGTCATGGCATGCGTAAAGCTCTGAAAAATGTTTCACCGAGGCTTGTTCAGAAATGGTGTCTATTTGCAAAAATGTTCGAGAATTATGAGTCGCATGCTTAAGTAATTGCCAAATTACACCCGATTCTTTAGATGCAATAGATCTTAACATTTGTTTGCTGTCTTGCTGATACATATGGGCCTTTCTAAACTTAATCCAGTTCTTATATTTTGCTTTCAAAAGTCGTGTTTTGTAATTTCTTTCATCTACTGGAAGGTTATTTAGTCTGATGGATTTACGCAGTAGAGCTTTTTCATATCGTACTAATGGATCGAATTAGTATTTATGTATAAAGATCGGTTTGCCTGTTCTATTCGAAGTCTATTGAAAAAGCTGTAGTACAGCAATATAAAGCCCATCTGGGTGATCTGCGTGGGATGCCTTGAATGAACTAGAGCGCACACAATCATGAAGTTTATTCAAAAGGTCAGGGGACCATCGTAATCGATTTCGGCCACCCGAGACTATTAGATTGGTGTTAAGGTTGCAGTCCCTGAGAGGCGGTGGAGAAACCATCCAGTTGCATGTTAGCGTTAATTGATCGTGATCACTAAAGTTTTGCCTTTTGATGATGAAGTTGTCTATTCTAGCAAACATAGATCGATCAGTATAAATGTATTCAATTATGGCATGTTGATTCTGTCTGCGCCACATCGGGTTAGGGGGTATATCACCTTCAATTGCTCCATTGAGCATCAGAAACTGTCCCTTCTCCATAATAGATAGAGCTTTGCAATCCTGAGACAAGCAATGCAAGTTTAAATCACCTAAAATGAAAATTGCTGTTACTGATGGATCCATAGCGACTAAGTCAAGTAAGGACTCAACATCATTAAAAAAATTATCACTCTGGATGCTACAATGGTTCCAGTAGATGTTTAAGATGGCAATTGTGTTAGAACCAATGAAGATCTTTACCAATTGCACATATTTATTCAGTTCAACCCTTTTCTCTAATGTGCAGTCAGATGAATGTTTCACAGCTATAAGAAGCCCTGGCATTGGTCTGCCCTTGTCTTGATGACTGGCAGGTATCACCAAGATAGAGTAGTTGTCCCACACAGGGGTCTTGACCAGCCAGGTTTCCTGAAGTGCGATTTTGTCTTACTCTTGTAAGGTACATGTGTATGAGTTTAATAAGTGATTGTGACCTCTGGTGTTCCAACTAATTAATTTAAAGCATTGTACAAATTTGGTCTCCGAGCGCTAGAGTTCAGTTTGGAGTCACTGTTGATTGTGATGAAATGCCAACGAGGGCAGAGATTGGGATCTTTCATATGCAGGTTTTTGTGTACATGTTATTTTAAAGTTCACAAAGTCTGGAATATTATCTATAGATGTTCTAGTTTCAATATCCTTTATAGATTGCGTTTCTTTCAATTCAACGGGCTCATAGGAAAGGGTAAATTCAAGATCAAAAGGTGGCTGCCTGGCTTGCCATATTGTATTGAGGACTATCCCTGATTTAATCCACAATCTGGCAGCAGTGAGGTTGGGGTGATAAATAAATTCTATCTGATCTATGTCAAAGGAAGTGAGATCAGTTAAACTGTCAACATCACTAAAGATGTTCAGAATGCATGTCCTGTTAAGGTCATAAGTGGGGAATGGGTCAGACCTGCATTTTATCAACAGAGTGTGATAGAAGAAATTAGGTTTAGGTTTTCCGATGTTTTTCGTGGAGCCCGAGATTAGATTTATTGGCAGATTGTTTTTAACTGCCTGTTGACATGTCCATGATTCCAATGCAGAGTGAAGGAGGACAGGGCCAGCCATAAAATATCGAAAATCAAAAACCTGTGTTGTATGTGGCAAGAAGATCTCGGTAGTGAAGCATAGGTGGGAGCTAAGATTAAAGCAGTCCACTTTGTCTTAAGAATGCTACGTCAAGTACTCCCTTATATACCTAAAGCGGATCATGCATCCATAGTGGGGGCACTAACTAGTGCCCACCTTGATTATTTTAACGGTCATTTGTTGAGCACTCCCTCCAAAGAGCTCCAGCGGCTTCAGAGAGTGGCTGTTAGATTGATATTCACGCTAAATAAATCTGCCCATGTGTCTTTATTTCGTCGGGAGTTGCATTAGCTCTCAATCGATGACCGCATTAATTTTAAGACAGCTTGCATTGTCTTAAAATGCATAAATGGCATTGCCCCTCTGTATTTAAGAGAGATAATTCAGCCATATCACCTGATGAGACAACTACGCTCTAGTGACAGCCATCGTCTGATCATTCCTCATTCAGTCTACACATCCCGAGGTGACAGAAGATTCTCTGTCTTAGGTCCTAGGTTGTGGAACTCCCTACCACTACAACTTAGGACAATGAGCTCACTTTTGCAATTTCGCCGAGCACTGAAGACTTTTCTGTTTAGGTAGATGGCCCTTTGTATTCTGGGGGCATTGTTCTGATTTATATCATCTACTACTGTTGAGGTAATCTGCGCCAATATACGATTTAGTTTGTTTGGTGCATGTTACAAATACAAAAAAATCAAAAATCAATCAAATAAGTTGTAGCGTGCTGGTTGCTTTCCTGGTAGGAAGTGCATTCTGAAAGTATTGGTGAACGGATTTATGAATCTCAGCTCTTCTCTGGTCTAAGGCACTAAAATAAAGTACAGAAGAATCCTGTTTAAAGGACTGGACTTGCTTGTCATTCGATTTATTATGGGGGCCAATAGTGAGGTCCAGATGATTTGCTTCATGTTTTTCTATTTCATTTATCAGGTCATCCAAGGGTTCTTGAGTACTTGCAGTATCGTTAGCTTGTGTACTTTTCTTAATGCCATTGTGCTGAGAAATATATGCATATTTTCTTTGTAATCGCCACACTAGCATTTATGAGACGACGTTTAGATTTTTATATGCTTTTTGGAAAGCGCTTGGACGCCGCCTGGATGTGTAGGGGAGCCGATTTTATGTTCTTGCTCTTTTTCATTTGGGATTGATGAGGTTGCTTAGAAGAGGAATTTTTTTACAGATTTGGAAGAATTTGTGAAGTTTTCTTTTTTGGATCAGGTTTTTGCCTGAGACCTTCTATGATGGCACTTTGTTCAGGTTTGTCAGAAGCACTAAAGGTTGCTGAAGCTGCATCACTTGGAAGAGATGATTGCAGTGCCTTCTTATTTCGACTCAGTGCCTTAGACGTGGGTATGCTTGGTCGGATAAGGGGAGTTTTCGAAATTTCAATATTAGATAACTCATTAGATAAGCAGACCACAGAGTCATTATGCATGGGGACCGCAGGACATTGAATAGGCTAAACTTCACTGGGAAGAGCTGAAACCTTAGCAGTTTTTGGGGATGCAAATTACATAGCTTGAGATTGTGCTAATTGCTCCAACAATACTGTTTATGTATTGATTTTCGAATCCACAGATTCGTAAAGTTTAATGAGTGAGGATAGAGCCAAGTTCTTAGCTGTTAAAGTGGATTGCAATAAATAGTCTGGGCAAGAAATGGCCTTGGGGGGGGTAGCTAAGTGAGGACATTGGAAATTCAGCAATTTCCTCAAGGGAGATCGAGAAAATGAAATTGATAGCGCTGATGAATTGTGCGTTGCAGATACAAACATAATGGGGGACTGGGACAATAGAGAATGCTGCTTGACAGGTTGCAAATGACTCGGGGATGCAGGTGGGTTAGTACTCAAAGACGGATTGGGCGGTGTGGGCATCATTTTTTTTACAGGTGTTAGAGGAGTTTCACTGTGACTTTTGACTGGTGAGTCAATTTCAATCAAATTGTTTGTGAAAGCTGAAGTTGAAGGTTCAGCATGGACAAGTGCCGGAACTGAGGTACTGCAGAGTTGAATAGGATCCACAGCGCTCGGCGTTAGAATCTCCACATCGGTAGGCGGTTGTGAAAGCGTGGGAATCAGTGTCAGTTGGGCCATGGTTGAGTCACTGGGGTCTTGAGCTGGCTGGGGATCAGAGACTATGAGGATTTCTTTAGTCGGCAGGTGAGAAGTGGTTGTTTGTGAGTGAGAGTCACAGAACACCTGCTTAAACGGGGGTAGAGTAAGGGAACCAGGCAATCGTATCTTAGAGGTATTGGAAGAATATAAGGAACTGATTGTTAGGGAGATTTCTAACACAAGTACTAAATTCCCTCTATCTTAGAGCCCTCCAGCTCTTTTGCTATATTTTGGGACTTTGAACTATTCATTTTCAATGTGTTTTACTTTTGTATTCTTTGGTTATGGAGTTTTAAAACAACTCCATAGGCATCACCTTTTTCTGTGTGTCACACAGCACCTTCAGTGCAGTGGCACAGGGATATTTTTCAGATTTCCCAAGGTTTAAATACCTTCTCTGGGACTGACTACTTTCTCCCAGAACATGTAAAGTTAAATTGACTTTACTAGTCTCTTTAAATTTGCTGACCCAGCACACCCCATCTTCCTATAGAGTGCTGGGGGGTTGCCTAGCATCCCCTGAGTCAAAACACTCATGTAACAGTCAAATGTTACCCTTTCTATTTTAAATGGCTGGTGGCAATGGTTTAGATCAAACTAACATGATTTTTCCCGACCGCGAACAACGGTACCAAAAAATCAGGTCAGCCATGTTTTCAATATAGCGCCTAAGACCTATCTGTAAAAACAGACTCCAGTCAACTTTTTTCACCATTTCTTTTAGGAAAGGTCCTTCTTGTGTTTGTCTCTGTGTGCCAAACCAGGTTTGGTCCCTTTGTTCGTTGGCCTTTGGCGGGCTTCAGTGCTGAAGCCCTCCTCTGGTGCTCGAGTGTCTGGGCTGGACAGGATGTGAGGAAGGTGCCCGAAACTCCCTGTGCTTAGTCTCCTAAGAGACCTGAACGCGCTCTGGCGTGATTGGCCGGCTGGCTGTCCGGCAAGGACAGCCACTCTGCTGTGTGAGTGACAGCCAGGCTGGAATGAATGGGGGAAAACTGTTTAAAAGCAGGTCTCTGGGACTTGCAAAGCAGAGTCGACCTCTGGAATGAAAGAACTGAAGACCAGCTGAAGGAAGAAGACTGATGCAACTCCTGGATGACCGGTGAAGCCCTGCTGCAGGTCCGAATTGCCTGAGACTCCCTCCACAGAGAAGCCCTTCAAGGTAAACTTCTTCCCTTGAGTTTTGTGGGAACAAGCAACTAGTAAACTGCCTGGACACCGCCCCCTCCTGGTCAAATTATCTGCAGGGTGCTGTGGAAAACCGGATAGCCAGTAGGAAGGATACCAGTTTGTGGTCTTCAAGGCACTCACCCCTTAAACCAATGTTTTGCCAAGCTTGTGGTCTCATCCCTGGGCAGTGCAGGAACCTCCTGACGTCCTCCTTCTTGTCCCCAAGACTGAAGCTCAGGAACAGCAAGATCTGCTCGAACTGTCAGGAACAACTGCCTCAGCTACAGCTCTTCTTCACTTTAAAGGTACAGTGCAAACGCGGTCCGAAAATCTTTTCGGCCACAGTGAAAGTTTGTGAAACTTTCCCAACTTCGAAGGCTTGTCCTCCCCTAAACATTCGTCAAACTTTTCACCTAGCCAAATTCTCCTAAAATCCGTGGCAAAGACTTAACTGTTTACTACCAGAACTGTGCTATCCTATACAAAGACTCTGTACCATTGACTTTGGCCCAGGCCTATGAACTGAATTGCTTGTTGTAGTTTACTGAAACCCTTTGCCCTGCCTAGGAAAGTATTTGAGCTGTTGATTCAAATAACCTTGTCTTTTTACCCCTTTTTAAAATATCTGAAGTGCCATTTTCCTCCCACTTCACTTTGAGCTGCTCTTGCTACTGGAATGTTTTCAAACTGACTGTGTAAATAAATGTATATTCTTTTACCAAGAAACCATGAGGAGTAAAGTGTTTGTTTGAATCACTGTATTTGTTGGCCCTATCTGTAACTTGTTCCATTGCTCACTCAACTCTTGAGATATGTCTGGCTGCTCAGCCACTGCTACCACATAACTGCGTAGTACAGCCTTGTACCAAAGGTGAAATTGTACCGACACTTGTAGTCTTAATTGCATGTAGTGTTCCACAAGGGTACTGCATGTGATTCTGCCTAACACGGATATGTGAGGATATTGATAGAGCCTGCGCACAATTGAGCAGGGCATTAAATTTGCCATGCCCATTGACAGAATCAGTTTCCAGTGGAGTGCGTTTCAAACGCTCAACTAATTTTAAAGTATCAACTTTGGAAGGCATGTTGGATTTTAATGTGAAGAAAGTTCGTGGAGAGCTTACCGGCATGCAAGTTATCAGAACAACCAGTAAGGATTAAATATGAGAAAACAACATGCAAATAATACGGAAACAAACAATTTTAAAGACACTCAGTTGCGGTTGCTGAAGCGTGCAAAACACAGCCACAACAGAGGCACAATTGCGCTGCCAACAGCAAGATTGTGATACACACAAAATTGAAAATAATGGCTGTTAGGCACTCAACCACTCAGACCAAACAGCCAAAACAGCCCTTTCCAGCCCTTCGCCATTCATGCGCGCTAATGAGCGCTCACCCTGGTATTGTAGGGATTGAGGGAAGGAGGGAGGAGCCGATTCATATTGTATCACTGAGATCTTCGGGAAGTCGTAGTGCAGTGCAGCAGGAAGTCCAGCCAAAATATCTTTTCCAGCCAATCGCAATGCATGCGCTAATGCGCACGCACCCTGGTATTGTAGGGATTGTGGGAAGGTGGGAGGAGCCAATCCTTCTTGTATCACTGAGATATTTGGCAAGTCGTAGTGCAGAGCAGCAGGAAGTCCAGCCAAAACAGCCCTTTCCAGCCCTTCGCAATGGAGTTAAATGCCTATCCAATGTGTTGCATCTAGGAAAGACAAAAAGAGAGGAGAGGCAACGGATTTGTGAGCACTGATCCTGTATCAAAAATGAGATGCCAGACAAACCTCTAGTTGAGCACTTCATTCTGAAACAACATTTATTAGGACACCTGTTTTGGTTTGTGGTTTGTCAATTGCAAATAAAGTCAGAAAACACCATTGCTGAACAAAACCTGCACAGAATGAAGCAGAGGCAAATTAAAAGATATGGCACCATTAGGAAGGGGCTCAATAGAGTATGGAATGGGGTCATCTTCTGTAGATATATTGCAGTTAGGAGGCGTACAGCTCTAACACGCTATGACTATCTCTACAAGCAGCACCGTTCAACCATAGCCTAGTCTCTGCTCTTAAGCCAGAAGTCATATGGGGCGACACCATGAGTGGGGTATAAACCCAAGTGCCAAAACTGCTATGTGAATGGAAATTGGCATTACTTATTTGTGAGCAGAAAGTGTTGTTCTTAAATGAGCAGTATAGACACTGGGTGCATAACACATAATTTGCACGCCAATAGGCTTGACAGACATAGTTTGTGGTAATAAATTCTGTGGTAACAGCTAGAACTGTTTGCAATTAATGAGTAATGCAGAGCGGGAAATTGTGGGATTTAAGAATTTGGACCAGTAGTAATACAGTAGAACGGTAGTATTGTTTGTATTGCAGGATGTCAGCCACTATTACGTGTAGGGCAATGTGAGCTATCGTGCTGGTGGTGCAAGGATTGGCCCCCTGTGTGGGCCGTCACCGCGCTGAATGTTAAGCGATAGCAGGAATGGTAGGATAGAGCTGCCAGTGTACAGCGGTCCGTAGACGCAAGTATTTGTCAGACTAGGCACTTGTGACCTTTACACTTGCTCTGTGCCACTGGAGAGCAGGTGTTGCTGATTAAGAAACGGGTGCAGTAAGTCACATATATCGCAATGCTTTTGGCATGGACTTTGGAGAAAACAGGGTCTGGTTACCAGTCCACCATTTTTTTTAGATAGAATTACCAGAAAAATGGTATTAATTAATAAAAAAAACAAAATAAGCCAGGGCTCCTACAGCCTTGCCAGATTCAAAAACATGCAGCATATGAACATACAATTTCATAATTATGACCATATTCATCAATGCTGGCCCTATTCAATCAGGGCTCGAGTTCATATACAAGCACCTTGAGAAAAGAGTTGCAGGCAGAGGCTAGATATGTGATAGGAGGAACTTGGAGAAAGGATGGTGGGGATGGAGGGGGGTGTAGGGAGTATTTCCAGGGAGGAATGGTGGTGCACCAAACGGGAGGCTGGCAGGATGCAGAGATAGGTAACAGTGGGTGTGTGGTTAGAGGTGATTGGAGTGAACATTAGAGAGGGGGCTTGTGCGATCATGAAGGGGGAGGTGGAAAGGAGGAAGATGGAGGAGGTTAAAGAAAGCATTAAGGAGGCAGCTCAGATGAAGGGCAAGTGGGAGGTTGGAAGAAATAGCAGAAGGCAAACCCCACTTTTATCATAGGTGGTCCTGAAATAGGTGGCCATAGGTGCATATGGTGTTGTAGGAGGGTGGATGAAGAGGGGAAGACAGGCGGTGTCAGAGAGACTCTCCAAGGCCCATGGGGAAGGGGCTGTGGTATTTAAGATCAGGAACATGATGCAGAGATATGGTGATAAGGTGGAGTTAGAGCCTTTGGTTCAGTTGATAGACACTTGGTGTAAGCTTTGTGGTGTTGCCAAATACCATTGCACTCAGACCCTATCATTGCACACATCTAACATACAGGCACATGTGGGCCATGAGACCCAATTAAATGTGTCCTCCTGGAACTGAGGATGTTAAGCAGAAAACTGGAGTTTACTAACTTAAGTGTCTTGAAAGAAGTGCAGTAGACAGTGCAGTAGACAGTCAACACCCACAGGACTCTGAACGATTGCAAACCCCGGGAACAGAACGTGAGAAGGAAATTTGGAGTAAGATTTATCAATTCAGATTTAAGCTGTTGAATCCAAGGAGTACCATCCAATTTCTGTGGACGTTTTATATTTATTTCCCCATAATAATGCTAATAAACCTACATTTAACCACATATTCCTCATGTATTAATGGCCACTCTGCCATGAAGGTTAAAGACAACTTGACATATATTGGGATTACATTGCAACGGCCAGTCACTCACATGGAGGCAATCAATGTTGGTGGTGTGTAGGCTGCCATAGAAAGTGAATTGAAGTATTGTAAGTCATTACCATTGATACTGAAGGGCAGAATACATATTTTCAAAATGGCCTCACTTTCTCATATCCTGTCTCTATTTCGTATGCATTCCCCCCTGATTCCAGCAGGATATTTTAAGAAGATGGCCACAATGCATGTCTTGATGGAAGACCCAAGACTAGATTGGAATCCTTGTAGAAGAACAAGACAATGGGAGGTCTTGAACTTACACATATAAAGTCTTATTCTTGGGAAACATTTATTTTACAGTTGCCCTGAATCTGCATTCCAGGGGAGGGAAGGTATATGTGAGTGAGGCACAAGGGCTTTCTCCATCACTCTTTTTCAACAATCGATTTCTTAGGACAGGGTCTCTCTTCAGGAACACAACATGGTGCTTTGACAGTGAATATTTGGCATAAGACACATAATCAAACCGGTTTAGTGATGAGTTACATGATCAATGCACTCCTATGGGTTACCTGCAATGTGTTAGTGTTTTATTGGCAATGCCCCAACATACTTCCCTGATCTTTGCTCTGAATTTAGACTGCCCAGACAGCAGCCTTAGGGGTCAACCTTAGAAATTAAAATATTGCTACGGATTGGGGTGGCCACTGATGGCTATGGTGATCTCCCTGTCTGAGGGCCATTTTCCTCTGTGAACTAATAGTGAACAGGCTATCATTTGGGAACATTCTTTTGTACAAAATAATCAACATAAACCTTCCATGCCTTGTGATTAGCTTGCGTAAGGGACATGTGGGTGAGTGTCAGGGATGGTGGGAAGCTCTGGAAGCTTGCAGGATCACCCTGAGAGCATGCTGGTATATAAGCGCACCAAAGGGTAATCAACACATTCTCTCCTAAATGCTTGCTGGAGGGTCTGTGAAGCAGAGGGTTCTTACATATCAGCATGCTTCGGCTCTGTCGCCCGGTAAAGTGGCTTTAGTCTAATGTTTGGTGGTTTTTAGACTGTATCCTATGCCTCACCCTTGATAGGTTAGCTATGCTGTACCTTTTTTACGAGTCACGGATGCACATGGTTTGTGCTGGATAATCATCAGGATACTGGATGTTCCTGGCCCTGGCACAGGTGAGTGGCTGTTTAGAGACATTGAGATGTACCAACAATGGTTTGATTTGATTCCTCAAAGTGCAGGCTTTGCAAATGTATTGGTGAAGGATTCACAGGCACCAGAAAGGCCTAAAGTTGTTTTGCATGAGCTGCTTTCTTTATCATGTTATTGTTTTAGTTTTTGGGAATTGAGATTTGTCTATTGGACAATGGTAGAAGGAGGGAGTTTTTGGCTTGTGACTGCTTACATTAGTGCTCGCTTTGTTGCCTTTCTTTTTCTACATGTGGGCTTAGAAGTTTGGAAATTGTATAAATGTGTTCGCTTTTGATGATAACAATAAACTAAAACATATATTTGGAAAAAAAGTTTTTTTCATATGGACTCAAATGGCTCCTTTAAAATACTGTTTTCGACTTATCACTTGCCAAAAATAAACATGGGTAAAAGAGCATTGGTTGACCAAAGTAAACCAAACTAAGGAAACAAATTGAAATGTTTTCTAACAATGCCCTCCTACAGCCTAGGGCCCATGCGCATTTACCATTCAGACTAATGATGACATTCTGCAGATTCAACCTGCTACCCTACTGTGCCCCGCCCAGATATGTGCATACACACTCTCTCACCCACAAGTGCCTGACCAATCAAGCACCCAGATACCTGGCCGACAACTTCCCCCGCAACACCTCCTCACACCCCACCAGATTAGCTCAAACTCCCTGTCTAAAAATCCCTAGGTTCAAGCTCCAAAGAGCAGGAGGCACCAGCTTCCCTGTGCTTGCCGCTAAACTTTGGAACACCTTACCACTGGCCCTCAGAACAGAACCGTCCTCCCACCACTTCAGACAAAACTCTAAAACCTGGGTACTCTCCAAAGAGGTTTAAGCGACCATTGACTTATTACCCTTACTCATTTGTAAATAACCGCAACTGTGTAACTATTCACTGTATCTTACTGTACATTATTGTTAATTATATTTGTAAATTATTTTTGTCTCTGTAACCAATATTATATCTATCTGTAATACCATGCCATTGGAACCAAGTGATGCACCCAGATGCCTCAGGGCCAAGCTGTGCTATACAAATAAATAAACAAACAAAAATAAATACAATAAACAAACTGTAAAATGCAATGATACAATGATGTGGGCTGAACCAGTTAATTTACTAGCATTAAAAAAAAAACTTTAAAAAAACATTAAAGGGGAGCAATCAGTGATGCATAGTTTTATATCTGGGAAGAATATTTAAAATACCCAGATATTAGATGTATTATTAATAACGATGTCTAAGTGTCATTGGTAAATGAGTGAAACACATATAAAGAAAAGGACAGTGCTGTGGATGAGGCCCGAACCCAGCACTCTTGGTCACGCGGTTCCCACCAGTGAGTTCTCTAAGCTTTGATCCCTATTGAATAATAAGGAGCTGTGTACAGGTGAAAGGACACAGCAGTCTTGCATGGATCTATTGACTATTACAAATAATAGTATGTCCAAATGTCTCAGTCACGCCCAGGAATGGAAACAGATATGAATTATTTGAAGAATGGGCCCCATTTATATGTGTGATGTTTGTGCAGAGCAATACTTTACTGTGAGCCATCCGAGTGGAATCACTACACCTGATATTATTGAATGAACACATGGGGTGGGGGGGGTTCTAATGATTTCTGTTGCATTTACTGTGCACAGCATGCAGCTAGTGTTTCAGCCTCCTATGCTGTTGGAATAACGAGAACCACAGCTGGAGGTATGAGGTTAGACAATGATTAGAACTCTTGATTCGTTGGAGGATGGGGGTACATATTTAAAAAAAGATCTTAGGTCTAGGTCCAACTTTAAATCATCTATGGGGACAGCACACCAACAGTATCAACGCTAAAAGTACGTATTTGCAAAGTATAGATGATTGGCTAAATCTGACAACAGGGCCAACACAATGGGCCTCATTACGACCCTGGCGGAAATCGAAAAACGATGGCGGAAATGCAATACCGCCATTGAATAGCGCTCGGTGCGATTATGACCCGTCACCGCAAAGTACGATGCCATTAGCGACACCGTAGTGAACGCCAACGCTAACTGCACCAAGTACGCGCGCGCGCGCCATGCCAAACCGTAATTACCACCATGGCGCAACGGTACGCGAATTCTGACCCTAGCGGACATGCACCTAACGCCATCAAGCACGGCGGAAAGTACCATTCCGCCATGGTGAGAAGTACGGCATCGCGAACCAACCGTAAACGGCCCTACTGAGTGCCTGTACACCGCTCCCTGGCCACATTGTACAACTCCCCGTAGGTGCAATGAAGTCACACAATGCAACCAGTGAAATGTACTAGTCATCCATGCCTGCCAACGAACAAATGAATCTCAAGAGGGGCCAATGGGAGCTGCAGGGCACAGATGGCACGAATACAGAAGCTATACAAATGGACATGACCTCAGTCTCCCACCAAGAAACGCACGCAAACACAGGCACCTGTGACCAGCCATATTCCGATAATCACATCATTCCACCAATCCAACTGGCTGACCGGCATCTGTTACACAAAAGCCAATCCCCCGCCCCTGAGCATGTCATCATCAAAACAGTCATATTGGCAGCCCTTATCCCTGACCTCACTGGGCTTCGTAGGCAAACGCGCCCAGCACAGTACCACGCAACTATACTCCGAAGCTGGAACCCAATGCAGATCTCCACACAATACATCGCTCCCCAAATAGGAATATGCCACATCACTTGCAAAGAAGAACGCTACACGGTTCATATCAGAATAGAAATTTAATGCACAACAAATTCACCAAGCCCATACAGCCATTAGGCCATGAACTCCAAAATACATTTCACCATTGTGGGCTGCATCCGCAATAAATGACCAGCTTCTTCTTGTGTGACGCCCTGTTCCTTCATGGTACACAGGGGCTACATTCTCGTACGAAAAGGCAACATGGAAGCGCCTAGAACCGCAGGGCCGTCCCAATAGGGAGGCACTAGTCCAGCTGAAAGGCCGAAATGTTGCTCCTAGCCACTAGTACTGCGTAAGGGCATGTGGCCCATTGGCGATCGTCCCATAAGATCGTAATGCTGCTCCACTGATTAACACGAAGCAGCAGGTGTCGGGAGTAAAAGCCATCTGCAGGAGTGGCATACAGATGGCAGTGGCAAAAGAGGAGGAGATACCTGTCACCCAAATGAAATGAAAAAGAATAGTATGGCCATCAGAACTACATTTGAATTACTCACTTCAATGATCACACCAAATCCACAGCCATATGCATGCTAGCCCACTCCAAAGGATCATCACCACCCAAAAACCACTTGCGAATCATAACTATCTATATCGAGGTGAAAACACTATCACAAACGAGTGTACCTGTGCATGCGTCTGTTAAAACAGAATCCATCAGATGGGATTGGTAACGTGCATAGACACAAGTGTCTGAAGGCGCGCCGAGACAGGGAGGGCTCAACAAGGCCAGATAGACGATGGTCCCACTAGGGCAGCCCTGCATCACATAGCGCAGGGGAGGCGGATAGATTCCAAGAAGCCCTGTACATGGCAAACTCTGTATCAAATCATCCGTCCATGCATCCATACATCATTCCCTCATCCCGTAATGAAAACGCCTGTTTCCATACTCACATAACATGTGAAATTTCCATTGAGTCTGTGCGTCATGCAGCCTGCAAAATCCACTGTGCCCCAGCCCGTAATTCCAGTGTTGTGCAGTAACATGTATTTGGGAACGTCCGGCCTTATCGCCCACTTCGCTATTGCGCATCCCAAACTATTCATATCAATCATTGCATCCTCGCCATGGCCCCTGTCCCAAGGACATTGAACAATAGAACGTCATATTTGCACTCAGACCTGTGGGCATCTCCTCGCCGCTAGCTGAAAACCGAAAGCGCCGACCTTCGAATTCCTC
Organism: Ambystoma mexicanum; assembly: GCF_040938575.1. Lineage (NCBI taxonomy): Eukaryota > Metazoa > Chordata > Amphibia > Caudata > Ambystomatidae > Ambystoma > Ambystoma mexicanum. The sequence continues at coordinate 778,926,042 of NC_090922.1, read as the reverse complement.
ATTTGCAACATCACGTCGAAAAGGCATCTGTGGCCGCTTGAAATCACAAATTAATCCATCTAGTGCGGCTGTGTGTGAAAATGGCAACTGCCTTCACTCACAAATGGGACGCCACGCCCGTCGGTGAACCTCGGTACAGTGTTGCATGAGGGTCCACCGTTACTCGAGTACTACGTTCCACTGACCCTTCACAAGTCTGTTCGCGACTGCAAAGATAGTATGTGAAACAATGGGACCATAGCAGAATGTACATATCAACCAATGTTACACTGCCATCGGGTACAAACACATGATTGTAATAGCAAGATGCCATTCGTCGAATTGCAGCGTTGTGTGCGGGACGTGCTCGCCCAAAGGGGGGAGCAGCTTGCACAGGTGGAATGAATCACCACAGGTGGAGGCCATACAGCCTGAAAACACATAAATTGCACACCCAGCCTCCTCCCACAACCACACCCACTCCGAAATGCTACCGGCAGGACTAGCTATGTTGGCCCTGGGGGACCTGATAGCACTGCAAGTACTCCAACTTCAAGAAGAATACGAACACCAACTACAACCGGCCGCACAGAGGAGACGCAGGAGGAGGAGGAGGGCAAGGCAGGGCCAGCAAGGGCCGCCAGCACAGCCACTACCACCACGCAGGCAGCCCGCAATCCCACGCCTCCGAGCACATCCGTTCAACCTCACTGATGAGCAGATCCACACCCTCTACCGTTTGGACCGGGACACCATAACCGCCATTGTGGACATGACACAGGCTGACCTTGTCAGCATGATAGATAGCCCAACCGCCATCCCACCCCTACTGAAGGTGGTGTCTGTACTCCACTTCCTGGCCACAGGCACCTACCAGCACACAGTCGGACAGTTGCATGGCATATCACAGCCACTGTTCTCACGGACACTATTGCAAGTGCTCGATGCCCTCCTGCAGCACGCAGACGACTACATCTCCCTACCACGCTCGGAGCAGGAAATTACCAACACAAAAGTGGGATTCCATGCACTTGCCGGCATACCGGGTTGCATTGGTGCCATCGACTGCACCCATGTGGAATTGGTCGTCCCACATGCCATGGAGGCCCAGTACCGCAACCGAAAACAATTTCATTCTCTGAATGTACAAATGGTGTGTGACTCCAACAGGATCATTACACATTGTTGTGCCCGATTCCCTGGATCAACCCATGATTCTATGGTCTTGAGGAACTCTACAATACCACGCTACATGGAGCGACACGCAGGGAACAGATCCTGGCTACTCGGTGAGTCTCATTTCAAGCATGATGATGTGGGGTATGTGATGCGGCAATGACCTGGCAGGAAGGGGGGGGTGCGTACGTAGCAATGGCATTCCTCAAAATTCCTTCATTGTCCACATACAGGTGATGCCGGGTATCCACTGAAGAGATGGCTCCTCACACCAGTCCGGAACCCACGGGACCAGCATGAGGAGGACTACAACCATGCCCACTCACGTACCCGTGTAGTCATAGAACAGGCATTCGGCCTACTGAAGACTCGTTTCCGCTGCCTCAGCAGGTCTGGCGGGGCACTCCTGTACCGCCATGTGAAGGTTGCAAAGATGGTCATGGCATGTGTCATGCTCCACAACATGTGCGTACTTAGAAATGTGCCCATGCCCCCTGACGCAGAACTGCAAGCACCTGAAGATGGTCATGATGAGGGTGGGGATGTGGCAGCACCTCAAGGAGTCTGCGAGGCACAGGAGGGCCGTGACATTCGTCAGCATCCCATAGATGCATGCTTCTAGCACTCACGCCTGGTGGCTGATACATGGACACGGGACTCGTGGCACTGTGTGTGTCTGGAACATGCACAATATGGACTGTACGCCTATAATGGCCTCGTACACAAAGATCAATGTCCACACATCTCATTGGATGATCGTGCATTGTTTATGGCATATGTGATATCATGTTAAACACCCTATCGACCCGCCACCCAAGTGAGCCCAACACACCCCCTCCACCCTCCTACCTCCCCCCCGAACACCAGTGTCCAAAGATGCTCATTGTCAGTGGGCAGTCGCTATTGCAAGCCCCCTCTCCGGGTATCAGGGGCACCCCTGCCTGTGGAGCGCAGGTTCCTCCCAGATCTACGTTGGGGGCTGCCCTGGACGGAACTTGCAACGGATGATGTCTCTGCCTGCTCACGTCCATGCATGTCCCTAAGGGTTTGTGAGAGCTCAGTGAGCACACGGCGCACTGCGGCAAGTTCGGCACATACGTCTTTGGACGTCGCATGCAGTTCCCCCCTCATGCTCTCGGTGCTTCTCTCCATTTGTACTCTCAGGCTCTCGGTGCTTCTCTCCATTTCTACTCTCAGGCTCTCGGTGCTACTCTCCATTTGTGCCCTTAGTGTCTCTGTACTTCTCTACATTTCTGCCCTAAGCGTCTCAGTTGATGTTTCTATGTCTGCCTTAGTGCCCCCACATTCATCGGCATGGTCCTTGAGGAGCGTGGCCAGTTGCTGCTGTTGCACGATTACCTGGTCGAGGGACTGTTGCCTCTGCTGGGCCATGGCCATTTGCGGTGGTGTCACAGAGTGGCTGATCACCTCATGTTGCCTTGCCACAGGGCTTGTGGGGGATGGCCAGTCGTCGTCTTGTGGGTGCCCCTGCGTGGTATCCTCATGGTGTACGGGATGGAACAGACAGGGGGATTGAGACAGGTCATGGATGGATCTAACTTCGACATCCCCGTTTTCTGTGTCGGAGCATGCTGCCATTAATGCAGTGTCACCTATGGTGCTGCTGCCACCAGAAGCAGTGCCTACTGTGGCATCCATTGGGGGGACCTGTGGTGATGCTGTTGTGGGCATGCTGGCTGCTGGGGTGCCTGTTGGAGTTCCCTCCTCTGTGCTGCCACTTGATTTGTGCTGCTTCCGTGTCTTGATGCGTGCAGCTGAGGTGGAGGGTCTTTGGCCGTTAGTCTTGGCCCTCTTTGCAGGTGTGCTGGTAGGGGTGTCCTGGAGCTCGTCGTTTGAATCGGACCCTGTGGTGGGGTAAAGGAGGGCGAGCGTTATTAATGGGTCTGTGGAAATTGGAATGGCAATGTATCACATGCATTTGGGTGGTACCTGAGGGTGATTTGGGTCGGGGCCTTGGAGGTGGTTTCATTTGTGTGTGGAATGAGGGTGCAGTTGTTTTGCAGCCTGAAGTTAGGGTGTGCCTGCTGCACGTGTAGAGGGTGTTTTTAGGATTTTTAATTATTTATGTATTTGATGTGAGTTTTAAAGTGTGCTATCAGGCCTATGTATGTGGACGTTCTCCTGGACATGTGTTACTGTTGCTCTATGTGGACACGTGGTACTTCACATGATTGGACATTGTGGTTTTGGCATTGTTTTATTTGGCCCACCTACCTGATTCTTCGGATGTCTGCACTCCTTTCTCCATCCCTCCGACTCCCTCTATACTCTCCATTCCAATGGTGGAGGCACAGATTTCTTCCCAGGGGGTCAACTTGATGGGTGATTCCGATCCTCCCCCGGTAGCTGTGGCAATGTTGCGGTTGGCAGAAAGTATGCTCCAGACGCGTATCCGCAGGTCGTCCCATCGCTTTCTGCATTGCTTTGGGTTGCGGGGTGCGGTCCCCACCGCACTTACCCGCTGTGCCACCAGGGCCCATATGGCCTTCTTGTTCGCAAGTGCCGTCCTGGTCATTTGCGTGGAGAAGACGACGGCAGCATTCTCCTGGAGGGTCTCTGTGAGCACGGTGAGTTCCTCACGGGAGAAGTGGACCTGCCGCTTGCGGTCGCACGCTTTCTTCGCTACTTTTCCCATTTTTCTTGGTTTCACTAGGGTCGATGACGGGTTGGGATGTGTCTCAGGGTAGTATTTTTAATGGTTGTGTGGAATTTGTGGTTTTATAGGTGTACGGCGTGATGTTTCCCGTTCCGGGACCATGCTTTTACTTCCGTTTCCGTATATTTCCGGTCACCGTACTTTCCGGTTGGCGCTCACTGCGGTGTCCGCTAAGATGGGTGGCGGTATTGCACCTAGGGCGCCGTACGGCGGCGGTGTGGGCCGTTTCCGCCATCGCGGACTTTGCACTTCCGCCATGGCGTGGTGCTCGTGCCCGATGGGTCGGAATGAGCCGCACTTTGCTCCGTCGTGCAATGGCGGAAATGCTATTTACGCTATGGCGGTCAGGTCAGTCACTTTCCGCCAGGGTCGTAATGAGGGCCAATGTGAGATAGGGTGTTGTTACAAAACATCTGCACCGGTGCAACAATTACCAATAGGACAATGCATTTTTGCACCAGGGCATTGTTTACCCTAGTCAGGGTCCATTTCTGTGCTGTAAAAACACATTGAAAAAATGTTTTTTTATTTTTTGGATTTTATTGTATTTTTTAAATTCAAATTAAACTGCATATACTACAACTAATGCATCAATTCACGCAACATATATAGGCTCAATATGTCCACAATGCATGTTTTTTGCACGAGTGCTGTTTTTGTCCTAGTGCTAATCGCACTTGCACTGTTGTGAAGCTTCTGTAATATGGCACTAATATTGTATGATCTGAACAGACCCAAACATGTCACACATGTGTAAGAGTAGCTGTGCCGACATCTGTAGGCATCTTGCACACTAATCATCTAGAATGCATCCTTGCATTAAGGGACATCTTTTTCTGGGGTTCATGCATGCAGCATTCCTAGACGTTCTGGCACGTGAGGATACGCTATTTGCTCTCCTGGGAGTCCGTATCTGCGCTATTGTTAACTGAACATTGAGACTTTGATCAAACACACGAGGTACATTTTAAAGCAGTTTACTTCCCAATGAACATCTCTTAAAAAAAAGCATTACTGAAAAAATAAAACGGATTTGGATTTTAAAAAGGAAGTTGCGCCCATGATAGAATTGGCAACTGGCTATTTACCCGCGGGGAAGATGGGTAATTTCCGGAGGAAATGCAGTTTCCAGCATGATGCAGTGAGCATTCTTTACTTATTTGAAAGCATTAGTTTCAATTCCAAGTAGTACCAGGAAAGCAAGCAACAGACCTTACAAGTACAGAGAATGCGCGCCGTTTTGCTTCTAACTGCACATTTTCTAATTCTGCTTTGCAGGGACTCCTGGCTCTGAACAGCGCAATCCATCTAGCATTAGGCTTTGACACGGAATGACAATTTGGCAAATCTTAGAAATGGGAAATGGAGAAATTGAAAGTCATTTATCACTGTTGCACTTCACGCTAGATGGGAAGTACATAGAGATAGCGGGCACTCCGCGCGCCACAATTTCCTGCTCAATCAAGTACCCTATAACTCCTGCTGTAATCACGGGCAAATATAGATCATTTTCACGTGAAATGGGGTTCTTTTAAAGACGTGCGTCGCCTGAAATAGTATATATGTGCTGTTGGGCAAATATTGACACCATCTGTTTCCGGGAAAAAAACCGGTAATCGGCAGAGTACGTTCATGATATGATACCTGTGACTGTTTGTTTTGGCACTTCTTCTCCAATGACAGACACGGGCATAAATCATCTTATGATGTAACCCTTCCCCCTGTTTAAATACTAAGGACATTTGTGTTTGTAATATTGTTTCCAGGGGAAGAGATGTGGCCGAATTGCCTGATGCATAACATGGATGCAATGTGACATAACATGGATGCAATGTGATCAAATGGAAAATGATCAAAATGAAAAATGCCGCAATAAATGCAATTTTGTGCTGCAAAACGTGCATTTTTTAGGCCGCAAAATATTTCATGCCACAATGTCCTGGAGGGTCTGAAGAGGGCATTAAAATACACATGGGGGCAGGGGGACAGGTGAGAAGACCTATATGCAGGGCGTGGTTCTATCATACCTTTACATGCATCAAAAATCACAAGAGTCAGATTCTTAAAATCTGCACAGACAGTGCAAGTTGCATCAGTGTCCATCACGTTGCATAAATATATTCTTAGTCAAAATACCCTGTGACTAGTTGTGTGTGCCTGGAGGTGCCTTTCTCTAATGCATTATTTAGTTTTGATCACTCAACTCCAACTGCATTTACAGTGGTGGGCCTTAAAATGACCATAAATGTAATTGCATTGTATCCAATGCATGCCCTACTGGGACTACGGATGTGAAAAATACATAGAAACATTAATGCAAAGCATGAGCATTTCTATTTTTTGAAGGGTAATTTTGTCAAGCCCCTGACAGCATTACAACCTGTAACAGAATTGGACCTTTCCCTGTCCATGTGACCTGACAAGGGTTCATAGGCACATGGCAAAGAGGTGCATGACAGGTACACTTCAAAGTGTGTGTGACAAATGACTACTGGTCTTCAGGAGTACAAGGATGAGCAGTAGCTAAACCGTAGCTAGACCATCTACTTAGCCTTCACACTGGTACAAACCAACAGTGATATCAATCATAAAGGTGAAACAGGCACAGTCAAGAGCTAAACCTCCTTTGCCTTTTTTGGTAACTTGGACTGAGGGCAGCCTATAATCTTAAAATGGGTGTGAATGTAATGCATAGTACAACAGTCCAAAATAATGGAATAAATAATCAAGGTTTCATAAAAAATACTTATACTTTGGATAAACAAACCAAAAGCAATGACTGTCTATAAAAACACTAGCAAAAACCCACTCCTGTAGAAAGAGCACAGCACACACAGAAGATGATGCAAACACTTTGGTTAATGGAGCATTGGTGAAAGGAAATTAGTACCCGGTGAGGGGGTTGTGGCCTCCCAGCCAATGGGGAGGCTCAGAATGCGGGAATTACCGCATGGTAAACCCACTGCCCTGAGCCTCCTCACGGCCGGCGGCCGCCATCTCCCCTTGCCGGGGAATCAGGTAAGTCTACTCCCCCACAGCCCCTCCTCAAATTCCATTCCCGCCCTCCCACCCCCACTCACTTTCTTTTTTTCCCATTTCCAGAGCGGACACGTTGGGAACACTTCAGTCCCCAGCGTGTTCACTCCAGATCTGTGACAGGCCATCACAGAAAGGAAGAAGGGACTTCATTCCTCTTCCTTGCTCCGGAGTGCAAGGTCCTGCAGCCTCTCACATTCCCATCCTTCATTTTCATGGTCTCCTTGTCTGTGCAGGGCTGTTGCAGCCACGTGGTTGAGGTAGGTGCAACTATCCATTGCCCTCTGCACCTAGTATGAATTGTGGGAGCATTTTTGAAAAAAAAAATGTGAAAATTGAATAAACGATTTTGGGAATTTATTTGGATTTCTGGCTGCAAACTCTGTGCACCATGGGGTGCTTTCAACATGGCCGCACTGGCCTCATCTCCATCTGAGGCTGTGTGTGCCTTCCTGGCTGCTTCTACGGTGCTCTGCCATTGGCTGGGGACTCTCTCTCTTCCTGACCAACAAGGGACCGACAGGCTTTAGCCAGCCCCCTTCCCAAGTACCCCCTATAAGGCTCCTGTCAGCTTCCCTGTCTCCTTTCCGGGATGCTAGCACAACAGCCTGACCCTCTCTGGGGTTGTCAGCTCTTTTCAACTATTGAACCTGGACTTCCAAGACTGTCCCACTTCCCCATCTATTGGTTAGTTTCCCTCTTTCTGCCTACCCTTTCTATTTTCACTTAACTGACCTTCACTCTACATTCTTCTTGTGTTTGAACTGGTCTTCCCTTCATGCTTCTGTCTAAGCACTCACCTATAATCCCACCTCATTTCTTTTACCAATTGGTGCCTTAGCTATTGCCTTGAATTTCAGTGTTTGGGTGTGTTTGGGAAAGTCACATTTGGGTGTTTTTTGGGAAAAGTCAAATTTGGGTGTGTTCTGAAAAGTCAAATTTGGGTGTGTTCTGAAAAGTCAAATTTGGGTGTGTTTGGGAAATTCAAATTTGGGTGTGTTTGGGAAAGTCACATTTGGTTGTGTTTTGGGAAAGTCAAATTTGGGTGTGTTCTGGGAAAGTCAAATGTGGGTGTGTTATGGGAAAGTCAAATTTGGGTGTGTTTGGGAAAGTCAAATTTTGGTGTGTTTTGGGAAAGTCAAATTTGGGTGCGTTCTGGGAAAGTCAAATTTGGGTGTGTTTTGGGAAAGTCAAATTTGGGAAAGTCAAATGTGGGTGTGTTTGGGAAAGTCAAATTAGGGCTCACTGTCTCCCAGGCTCTGGTTTTTTCCAGACTGGATTACTGTAGCAGCCTCTTTCTAAATCTACCTGCCTCCACTCTCCGCCCTCTACAACTAATCCAGAACATGTCTACAACTAATCCAGAACATGACTGTGTGACTTGCCCTTGGCCTCAAGCCCTGGGATCATATCTCTCCAGCCTTGAAATCCCATCATTGGCTCCCAGTGGATGCAAGGATTACATTTAAAACCCTCTGTATTGTCCACAAGGCTTTCTGGGGCCTGGGTCCAAAATACCTTCAACTATCCATCTGTATATAACTCCCCTCTCGAGCCCTTCGCTCCTCTACTTCTAACTCACTCAGGGTTAATCGTTTTGCAAAAAAACAAGCTGGGGGTAGATCTCTGTCTTCGGCTGGTGCTTCTCTTTGGAACATCCTCCCGGCCACCTTGAAACTTGAGGAAAAACATCTTCGCTTCCTGAAACTTCTCAAGACATTCCTCTTTGCCTTTGCCTTTGCCCCACTTCTCCTCTGTTGATCTGTTTCATCTCTTGGCATCGTGCACCTGGCCACGGTCTGTTCTTTCGGGCCCAGGTACCAGCTCACCCTGCCACCCTCCTGCACTGCCCCCAGGCCACCATCTGCACTAGGTTTCTGTATCTGTACCGATACAGTCCCCCTCCCACTTTTCTTCTGCACTTATCAGATATACCTTTCTGACTAACTTTCACCTGCCACTTGCTGGCTGCACTACCATGGTTTATCACCCTTATTTATTGTTTATTCTATTTAATATTTGTTTATGTTTTCTCTCATCTGCCTCACACTTTCCACTACCCCCTTTCCATGCACTTTTCCCACATTATCTTTTTCCATGCACTTGCGCTTTCTTAAATGTCACTGGGCCTAGTAACATTGCTGTTTTTTCTGTTTTTTGTCCCTTGTTCCCCTCCCTTTTTGACTGGTTGCGCTCTGAAACACTTGTGTACGAGCACAATATAAATACAATATCATTTCATTTCATTTCACTACATGTACTCCCTTCTCCCTTCCCATGACGGCCATTTTATTTGTTTACTTTTTTCCCTATCTTTTTAATGGCTGCCATAGAAAGGGAGAAGGGACTACATGAACCCCCTTCTCCCGTCCCATGACAGCCATTTTATTTGTTTACTTTTTTACCTATCTTTTTAATGGCTGCCAAGGAAAGGGAAAACAGACTCCGCTTTCCCTTCCCTGGTGGGCATTTTGTTTAAATTAATGTTTAAATTCATGTTTTTCTGTTTCGAAACAAAAGAGCATTTCGTAACAGAACAAAATGCTTTTAGTACCGCGGTTCAATGGGCCGGCGTACTAATGGCAATAAACCCCGAGACTGCGGCCATTACTGCCTATGGTCTCGGGGTTTATTGCCACAACAATTGCTAACAATATCACCAAAAAGAATACATCTTGAAGACAATGGTGCAAATGGGTGGTTTAGCAGTCACTAGTGTCCTAAATGTGGAACAAAGGGGTGTGGCCCCTCAACAGTACCTTTATCAGTTCTTGGGTGGTTCAATCACATTGAACCAGGCTTTGGGATACTGTCTTTGAGAATCAGACCAGGTTCAGATGCAGTGAGTCATGCTTGTCGGGGCACAATTCGAAACAGAGCTCCATGTGGTCACAGAGCTGTTAGTGGTTTGAGTTAAGGTTGATGGGGTGTTTGAAGCTTTGATCGTGGTGGTCTGATGTGATGGTCGAACAGGTGGTGGTTGCAAAGTTGTTCATGCAATGCGGCACCAAGGCAGTTCAATGAATGAGAAGACAGCGGTTCAAAGAAGGTTTATGCAGGTCCTGGTGAATTGAAGGCATTCAAGACTCTCAACTCTGGTTCCAGACTGGTTTGAAACTATAGAATGCATGAATCCAACGTCTTTGCTTCCGTGCTGCAAGGCCTAATCAAGGGGATCAGGAAAAGATTAGTGTTTTTCCTCTTAACTCTCATCTGGGGGAGGCTAGCTATCACTTGCAGGAGTCCATCACCTCCTGTGAGGAGGCTGAGTACAGGTGAAGCTAGCAGAGAGTGCAGGTCTTGGTCCAACAGTAGGTCACTCCCAATGTTCCCTGTAGATGGCTATGAGGCAGAGCTTGACTAATCCTCTCCCTGAGCCCCTTTATTGGGACTCAGCTTCCAGAGAAGTCAAACCAGCTCGATTCTTGTGTTATGCCACTTTGAACCATTTATGAACCTGAGTCGAACATGTTTGAATGCCTTTGAACCATCCAAGACCCACCTTGCTGCATTTGGCACTCAGTCAGCACCTTGAACTGCTGTGTTGCTGCATTGAACACGTTTGCAGCCGCATCACGCCATATGAGCAAGTCACTTGCTCCAGCTCAATTCAGAAGCTTACTACTGTGGATGCCTTTGAACCGCTGTGTCTTGAACACCAAATTGAACCACCAGCATCTTTGCCATTGACCCAGAACGAATGTGGAATGGCCCCTGGTGACCTAATCAAACCACACTGTTCAAACACTGTATCAAAATGCACAAAGTGCTGCTTCAAACCTGGCTCAATCCTGAATGGCCACCTGGATCTTAGCAACCTGCCGCATTTAAACACAATTCTATAGGCGCCAACACCATGGGGGGTTAAAAGAGTCCTGAACCCCTCAAAATATAGAATAATACCGTTGTTCCCCTCAAATATTCCAGTCCACACTTTTCTGTCACCAGGGTTGTAAGGCAATCCATGCAACAGCTGTGAAGTCACATGAACACCCAGAAAGAAACGCTGTGTAAATGAGTATATATGTAACATGGTTTGCAGACAATGAATGTACTGTTGTGACAGATGAAATGATCACCAAGCCCAGTGTGCAGTACACGCTAAGAAAGGTTACAACTTAAATCACCATCACAGACATATTTGTCAAATATAAACTGCGTATGTTCCCAAATGGCTCTTTATATTCGCACCAGCCAAGTACCTGCAAGTACTGTTGGCTGTGGACTGGACTGCCCCGCCCGTTGGACTTTTTACACAGTGCTGCTACGGCCCTGCGTTATACCGTGCTTCTCTGCCCTACTGCCATGTGTACGGCTCGGACTTCTGGAAGGCTGGAGGACGTCCTTTTGTGTGACACAGCTTGCCTGGCCTTCGCGTGTGGAAAGGAGGTTTCCTTTTCACCGGAGGCCCCTCCCCCCTGTGCTGCGTGAGGTCCAGGAAGCTCCCATAAAACACTGCCCCTCGCGCACCAGCGCCGCGCACCAGCCAAGTACCTGCAAGTACTGTTGGCTGTGGACTGGACTGCCCCGCCCGTTGGACTTTTTACACAGTGCTGCTACGGCCCTGCGTTATAACGTGCTTCTCTGCCCTACTGCCTTGTGTACGGCTCGGACTTCTGGAAGGCTGGAGGACATCCTTTTGTGTGACACAGCTTGCCTAGCCTTCGCGTGTGGAAAGGAGGTGACTCTTACTGAACTCGAACTCTCTCTAGGGAAGGGAACTCCTCACCTCTTAATTTTGTTATTCTTTATTGAACATCTGTGTTTGAGGAGTGCCTAATCCCCTGCTGTGTTGTGCTTCCCCCGCCCGCAGGTTTCCTTTTCACCGGAGGCCCCTCCCCCCTGTGCTGCGTGACGTCCAGGAAGCTCCCATAAAACACTGCCCCTCGCGCACCAGCGCTGCACACCAACCAAGTACCTGCAAGTACTGTTGGCTGTTCACGGTTCGCGTGGAGCTTAGAGGCGGCTGCAAGGTCTCCCCCGCCCTGTTTGTGCATGATAGTTTATGCTTGTCTGGTGGCCATGAACGCAACTCAGTCCACCTCCTGCCATACATTTCGGTTTCCCGCACTATTAAGAGCGGTAAGTGCACCGTTGCAAGCATCACTGGAATCCCTGTATAATTTTTCCTACATCCCTGGTCTGTCCCTTTTATAGGAGACTACGGGCCGAAGGCTTTTCCCAGAGCGCCCTTTTGAAGTGCATGCGAAAAGTGCAAGCTGGCTACGCCCGTTGGGTCACTGGGTGGTGGGCGGTGATGTCACATCGACATTGTAGCAGATAGTGGAGGCGGGATGGACCGAAATTGTATCGAAGGGTAGAATTAGAATATCCAAAGTGATCACTGGAATAGTATTAGAGGTAGGCATTTGTACTTCCGGCACTCGCCCCCATTGTGCAGAGCAGAGTCTGGACTGCTACCTAACACTGTTCAAAAAAATATTTTTTTTTACCATGTCGGGGCGCCGCAATAGCTTTGAATATGTGTACAGTCGTTCTTCAACTAGCGATCCTTCCGCAAATGGTCTAGGTATCAGGACTGCACAAGGTTTGGGGGTAAGGATGTATGATGATATTCTTTCAGCCCCTTTGATCTTTACTCCAGTAAAGAACACAATGCGCATGGCAATGAATATGCCCTTGCCGCCTTCCCCTCCGGAGCCTAGTGACTCTCTGATATTGGAGGGAGCAGCCATGGCACATTCCTCCATGCTATCCCTAGGAGGAAATATCTCCAATAAGCAGGACATAGCATCTAGTTCATCCTTGTTTGAGAATATTGTGAGAAAAAATTGAAGTATTATAACTATTTCCTCCTTTTTGGATACTCCACCTGACTTCTTTTCGGCGGAGGCCGAAGTATGCAATATGTCTCAACACCTACATGAGCTCCCCTCTCGACAAACACCCGTAATGAGGGGGTTTCCTGAACAAAATATGGTTGCAACTGAAATTTTGACCCAAATCCTTCAAGAATTAAAAATACATTCTCGGGGTTTTACAGAGCTGAGAATTTTGACTGAGCGCCAGATAGCTCAGGCAAAAATCAGCGCGGACTTGATGGAATCCCTCCCTATAAGAACGATAACGTGTCTGATATCATTAGGGCTGGTCCTGGCGAATCCCCAAGAAAAGAAAGCAGACGAAAGTGTGGCTGAGGGGGAGAGTAAGGTAGACTCAGTCTTCCCAGCGGCCCCTGAGTGTAAGGCTGTAGACACTACCCTCCGCCAGCAGATAACAACACTGTTAGATGATAAGAAAGGTAACATGGAACAAAAAAAGAAAAATCTTTCAAAAAATAGGAAAAATAATAATAAAAAAAAAAAATTCTCTTACGCACGCGAATAGTCAAAATTTTGCCAAACACACTTGGAGAAACTTTATAAGGGAAGAGGTGGGACAGGTATTGAGCTCAAATCAGGATTGAAGGCCAGAATCCAACATATTTCTGTCCCACCAATTAATTATCTGAAGAATTGGCTCGTAAAAAGACATTGGCTGATAAGGAAAGCGCAGCCCCCACAAAGCAGATCAGTAACCCTTCTAGGGAAGAGCAGGGGGAGAAGGGGGTAAATCCCCCACCCCCTCGGCCCCAGAGAGAAATTTATGGCCTTTTTACTAAGCCCAAAGAAAACCAACCAATATGGGAGGGTGCTCAGTTAGGGGAAACTGAATATCAGGTAAAGCCTGGTACAGGACAGACAGGAGTAGGGGATCCTCCGGAAAAGGCTGGCCTAGGGCTGGAGGGTCCCCTGACGCCGAAACCGAGCAAAGACCTTGAGCAGGGGGCCCAAAACTATCCTCCAATTGCAGGTAGGGCTGGGAGGTCGATTGAGGAAAATGAACAGGGTCTCCATCTTAAACCTACTCGCCACGAAAGTTACAGATAACAAAACAGATAAGATACCGATTGACTGTCCCAGGAAACCTGCCCCAGCTATCCCTCAGGAAAAGCTAGGGGCTCCTGTGGACATAATGCAAAATGAACTTGCGTTAATGGTAAGTAGAGCGGTGGAGGAGGCACTTAGAACCAAACTTAAGTGTGAGTCCTTACCGAAAGTACCTTCATCGGACAAAGCCACTGCGGGTAAAATACAGGAGAAAAGGGACAAACAAAATCAAAATAGGGAAGGTCGAGAGGTCTCGATTGAGATACAAGATGACGATGCCTTGGCAGAAACAGCTAAAGGGGACGGATATTCCCCACAAGAGAGGGTCGTTAGTCTTGCTCGATCCTCCCAGTTACGGCAGCCACAACAAGGGGAGGTTCCTTTATGTCCAGTGGGTGCTGTGCGGGAACAGGCTGCCCATTCGACCACTTATGAGGGAGGAGGAGATCTGAGAGCGCCCAAACATTATATGGAAACGGATTTGAGGGATGTGGTTTGGAGGAAACCCTGTCATTTGGATTTTCCAAGTATTCTTCTGTATCCTTTGTTTGACTGTGGTAAACAACCTGCACTGAACAGAAACCGAATCCTAACCCTAATTAATGATATTCCATCTTTAGCAGATTTATCCTGTTCTGATATCAAAAGGGTTGATTTTATTCACCCATATTGTTACGATCACGTTTGGGTAGTTTTCCACTCACAACTCGTTTTTAATAAACTCTTGTCCGAATCGGACCAATTGAATAGAAGGGGCTACAATGTACTGATCTTCACGGATGGGTCAAAGATATCCCTCGAAAATGAAATAAACGACAACTCTAGGCCTCTCTATCCAGGTGGGTCTTTTCAAACAAGGACTCCAGATCACTTGCCAGAACAGGAAACAAGTTGGAGATGGTTGGCATTAAGCCTAAGAGACTCGATCTCCAAACTCCAATCATTAAAACAAAATCTTTAGGAATACAGAAACATCTCTTTTTAGTATGCTGGAATTCGAGAGGGCATTCTTATTTATCATCTTCGAATGAACTATGTTGTAAACTAAAATCAAAAGACATAATATGTATCCAAGAATCATGGATGATGAATGGGGAAAAATTGACGGATTTGAATGTGTACATTTACTGGCTACTAAAGGCTCTATTTGCCGCTCGTCTGGAGGTATTATTACAGCAATAAAGCTCAAATGTGGGATTTTGATCAAAGAGATATATAGAGAGTGCCCGCATGCTCTGGGAACCCTACTGGAAATTTGTGATTCCCCTTTATTGTCTCATATTCTTTTATGGAATATATACTGGACTCCGGGATGTGATTTATACACGCTTCTTCTAAATATACAGTCAACACTGGTGGACTGTGCAGTACGTTTTCCGGGAGTCCAAGTGATGTTGATGGGTGACCTAAATACGAATATGTTACGTTTGATGTCAGACACTAAAGATGCTCATATAGTGCCAGCTGAGGTATTTGATCAGACTTCAGAGTGTATGGTCAAGATGAGTATACCGGATAAGATATCTGATGCAAGAATCTGGAATTGGTTCTTTAAGTCATGGGGCCTAAGATCAGTACACCAACAACTTAGAACTGAGGCAAAATATACAACTTGGTCTGCGGGGGATAAGGTTTCCGCTATTGATTACATCTATGCATCAGAAATGCTCCTTAACCTTGTAATACACTTTGAAATAAGTATGACTTTGATGAGTGATCATGGTATGCTGGAACTAGATTTGATGGTTGCTAGAGAAAGTGAGGCCCATGGAAAAATGCAAATTGATGTTCATCCCAATCAAAGGGGGAACAGGATAATTTGGCATGAGGGAAATATTGAAGCGTGTAATACATCCTTAAGAGATGTTTTTTCCAGGACCAGTTATACAGAGAAATGTTTAAGCTTGTCGCACACAAATGTGGGGAATTTTCTTAAAAATCTGATTGACACATCGGTGAAAAAACTAAGGTCAACAATTGTAATTAAACCACACATACATAAACACGACACAATAGTCATGCAGGCCAAGATCCTCCTACGTAGACATTTAAGAAAATTAAAATCTTTGCAATTTCCCGATTCTGTACTACAGGATGGTGGGAGACATTTAAAACAACAATATAAAAATTGGATAAGAGGCTATAAATGTAAATTATATCAAACTGATAATGAAAACATGCTAGCTGCCTTAAACCATAATTCGGCACGCCAATTTTGGCGATTAGTTAACAAAAATCAGCCTATGAACACGGAAGGCTCCCTAAATCCAATTAATGAACATGTCTGGGTGAAACATATATCCAATTTATATGCAACGGGTGAATTAGGCTCATTCAAGACAGAATCCTTAAAACATTTAAAAGCAGTTGCATGGAAATGTGATTTCTCCTTTTCGAGAATAAAGGAGAAAATTATGGCCTCTAGCCGGTCGAGGGCTGCAGGACCTAATGGCACATCCAATCAGTTAATGAAAGGGGATCCTGACACTTGGGCAACAGCGCTGGAAAATGTATTCAAAGATATCGGGCGCACTAAATCTATCCCTCTAACGTGGAAAATGTCATTCATTGTGCCAATATACAAAAAGGGCGACAGACTCACACCTTCCAACTATAGGCCTATTGTGCTCTTAGACTCGGACTCTAAAATCTTTGCTGGTTTGATATTGCACCAAATAGAAGAATGGATATCTGATAAATCTATTTTGTGCTCACAGCAATTTGGTTTTAGAAACTGTGGTACATTGGCAGGGGGCCTTCTTATAAATCTCCTACAAGAGATAGGCTGGAAAAAGAATGCTCCGCCAGTATATATCGCCAGTATGGATCTGTCTCTGGCGTTTGATCTAGTGAATAGAGGACATCTCTGGGGTAAACTGCAAAAGATTGGGTATGCCGATAGAGATCTTGGCCATCTTAATTCACCTACACGATGGTTCGAGTGTTCAGATCAGATTAAAAAACGATGGTCTTCTCTCAATTCCAATTAACACCTTCAATGGCTTAAGGCAGGGATGCATATTTGCCCCAACCTTATACAATTTGTACACTTCGGATATCGGCCCATTCTTGCAGGAAGTAGCGTTCATACAGCCGTCTGTGGAAGGTATCAAATTAAGTTGGTGCTCCTATGCGGACGACTACCTTCTATTTGACAGGACTCCGGTAGGGTTGCAACGCATACTGGAAGCATTTTTCATCTATATGTCCAAAAATGGCTTAGTGGTGAATGCTCTTAAATCAAATGTTTTATGTTTTACTCGGAACAAAAAACTCCATAATAAAAATTGGTTTCTGGATAAGACGAAGTTAGAAGTCAAACATAATATAATTTACTTGGGTCTGTATGTGAGTGATATCCCGGAAAGAGCACTAACACTCAGCCATTACAAGATGAAAATAAAAGAATGCCGTCTACAGATGCGAATAGTTGACCAAAAATATGGGGCTTTTTCTTGCCTTCCACTTGTGAAATATTACACTCTCAAAGCCATCCCGAAAATTACTTACGGTATTGAATTCCCGTTTATTCATGGCAAAATTGACTCAGATAAATTGGAATCAATCCTATTGCGGAAAATGGTATGGTATCTTCCAAAGAGTGTGCCGCTTGTAGCAATAAGATATGAATTAGAGATACAGTCACTAAAAGTACCATTGAATGGAAATGTCTGTTGCTTTTTCGGAATATCGTAAGTAAGAACGTAGAGACTTTTGAAGGCAAGCGTCCCCAACCAGCACGATCCTCCCCGCAATGAGAGACAATGATGGACTCTCCCAAGTTGGGAATAAAGCCAAGACAGAGTGCGGGCGAGCTTAAATGGGAGTTTATCAATCAGAATAGGGCATGCAAAGAACTCTGCAAACTCCGAGAGCGCTCTGTCTGACAATAGCAAAGACAGGCGTATATATTTACAAAAAACGTTACAAGAACCTACATACTATAGGGGGCACAAGTTCAATGGGATTGGGTGGCGATGACTAACTATAGGTGCTGCTGCGATGCGGTTGGCCGTGGCTGGAGAACGTCACTGGTCAGCCTCGTGGGTTGGGCTGGGCCTGGCAGGTTGGCAGAGTTCATCCGGGCGGTGTTGTTGTGCCATCGCGGCCAGTGTCAGAGATGAATGTCTTTTCCTGACTTATTTGCCCTAGGCCATGCACACCGCAGTCATTCAGTCATTGCAATATTATCTTCTTTAGTAAATCTTCCAATAGGTTATTCTACAGGTTAATGCAACACAGGAGGAATGCACCTTGTGAGGGGTCTAATGGTCATTCGTCAGGGCATGGTTACCAGTGTCCTGTTGACCGGAGCCATAGGTTGAGGGGCTAAGCTTCAGGGCATGGGACGGACAGTACAAGCCTCCCTGTCTTGTTAGATGTGGTTATAAATGTGCCGCTGTGTGTTGCCACAGTGTTGGGAGTCCTGATTGCACAGGGCCATGAGTTTAAGATGATCTGGTGGGTTGTGGGGTTTACGAGGGGGCGCCTTTGGAAGTGTGGGTTCAGGCAGAGGTTTACTGCTGTGCTGTAAATAATGCAGGTGGTGGCCCGTGGCCTTGGGTGTTGCAGAGGGGGCTAGACATCTTTGAAGCGGCTCCAGTCTAGTTGGGGGAGGTGGGGCAGTGCGGCGCGGGCCTCTGCTCTCATGTTTGGCAGTCTCCGCAGGGTGGGAGGGGAAATGGCCTTGCACATATTTACAAAGGTATCTTCCTCGCGTGTTGCCGGTTTTTTGGAGGCGAAAACATCACAATCATTAGAACACTTTATAATATTTGTTTGAATTGCTTGAAAACATACATTTCATTTCGCTAGAGGCGTTTCAATTATATCCAGTCTGAGCACCTTATTCGTACACTATGTTTCAACAATTACAGTGTTTAGCTATATGCATATACATTTGCAGTACGTGAGGTAGTATTGAGGTTGGTGAAGTACATAGAAAATGACCCGCCACCGTATGTTACGGTGGTGGCATGTAAGGGGCTTAAACATACAAGCATGACGAGTGCATTCTCGCACACCCTTCACATGTGCCCCCTGTATGATTACATTTGTTTTCTTGTGTACTCTAGCAGCATTAGTTCAGTTATGGCGCAGGACCGCGGGGTGTACGGTTTTCAATGATACATATAGAGAATACTCCCCCGGAATGTTTTTATCATTTGCACCCCCCTGCAGGGGTGTGGGTCTTTCATGGCTGGTGTCATGTACAATAATTACACAATTTTACAGGTTTCTTTAGTAAAAGTGGTTGTATGGAAAGGATACATGTGTTAAAAGTGGTTTTTGACATTCATGTTTGGGTACCTTTCTGCTTTCATCAGATGAACATTCTACAGATCTTCCCATCACCCAGGCCTTGCTGACCGGGTCATTCTGGGAGCAGTGATACACTGCGGACGGTGAAATGTTACAGTGTTAGTACCTTATGCTAGCTCATGTCCGTCCTGTTCGTGGGAACGTGCACACAGCGGATCGGCCAGGGTGCTGCGGCAACAGGGATAATTGAAACTCTCCGAGGGTGGGGGCCGCGCTACAGTGCACTACGCTCACACCATCTTTATTAGACTAAATGGTTTCTGAGGCCTAGCTAAATTCAATACGTGTGGGCAATGTCTTCAGCAGGTGAGCCATCCACCACCTGGGCCCGGGTGGTAAGGAGGGGACGCCCGATGAGTCATGGCCCTCACCTGGGGTGGAGATGCAGGCCAGGGGGGTCCCTTGGACCGCTCCTCCCCTACATTTCCCCCCTTTCGTTACTCAAGTAACGAATACTTTAACTCCTCCAGCCTTCTGCATTCTGCGTCGTCCATCACTGCCTCATCCCATGCAGGTGTGCCTTTTATGGGCATCCATGCTCTACACACCCCCCGTAAGCTTTCCCCTCTTCTGGCATATTCATCTGGGGTACAAGTCAGGTATATACATCCGCCATCTCCAGCCAGATCTACCCACACCTCCTGGTACCATTCTAGTACACGGGGCTCTTTGTTTGTTTTGTTTGTTTGTTTATTTGATATAGCGCAAAACCAAACCCGCAGGTAGCTGGGCGCAAGCATTTACAAGGTGACTTGAGAACTTAGTTACAATGACAAGCAAAAGATATGCAATGACACACAAAAATAGGCAGTGGGGTAGTTCAGCAGTGTTACAGTCTGAGTATACTTATACAGATGATGCCATGTATCGGAGGCATGCAATGCTAGGTAACAATCAGCCACAGTTTTGTAGTTTCGGACAGAACCAGTGAAATTCCTAGATGCTGGCAGTGGTGGACGGGTCCCTAAAGGAGGTCAAGTTAACAAGTTAATGGTGGTGTGCCATGCTTTATCTACGATATCTTTGTCGTGACAGATAGGCACCAGCTGATATCGTGGTGTGTTATCTGTTCCTGTTTGTACCTGCACTTCCTGCATATTTTGTATTGTCCCACGGGTGTTGCCCATTGTCACCATCATCATTGCACCATTAGGCACTGCGTTAGCACAACATTGAAGACCCACCTGGCACAGGCAAAAGATAAAAAGGAGGAACACCACAGCTGGCATCAAAAATTTCACAGCTGTTCCAAGCCATGAGGGGACCCAGGAGAAAATGTTATCGAACCACGTACTGTCTTCTGCTCCACCTTCCATTTTCATTTTTTCTCCTAGGTTGTGTACTGCTTCGATCATATGGGACAGGGAGCCGTTTTCTGCATCTTCGGAAGGTACGAAAGTGCAACAGGCACTTCCGTTTTTTCGGCAAACACCTCCATCCATCGCCGTCAACAGGTCCAAGACATACCTGTTTTGCATTGTCATCAGCCGTAAAGCCCTTAGTTCCACTTTTATTACGTTGAACCCTTCTTCAGTGTCATTGGCCAGCTGAATCAGTTCCCAACGTGTTATCTGGAGCCATTTTGCATTTGCCCTCGCTTGGACACTTGAGATGAGTGAGGCGAAGAATGTTTCTGCTGAGCTGAATAATCGATACCTGTCTGGGATCTGAGCCAACAGTTCTGATGATGCCTTTGATATGTAATTTGATGCTCTTCTGTTACGGGTCAGCACCTCTCCCTTGTTTCCGGAAGACAGGACATACATTTGTGATTCCGCAGTCGGCTGGGCTGCACTCTGTTGTATGCGTTCCTGTGTCCTTTTGCTTCCATCGATGTGGCTTTCTGGTATTACCATTAGGGCTGAGTGCAGAGTGGCCATTGAGCAGCTGCCACTCCATGACGGGGGAAGGTGCAGATATGCCTGATTGCCGCATACCCAGTACGTGTCCATTAGGGCCGCTGTCCCTTTTCTCAGATCTGGGATGGTGAGGGTCTTGTTGCAGCTCTTGTTTGTTCCCATGGTGGTTTTCCCCTCTCCTTTGAAACATAGTTCATAGTATATTTCGCTCTGTAGTTTGAAGGGTTTTTCAATGGCGGTTACCCAAGTTAGTTTTGAAATGTGTTCCTTCCATACTGGTGTGCACGTTTCTTCTATCCACTGCAGTTTCTCTGGTGCCACACCTCTCAGTGCTTCAGCTTTACACATTACTTCTTCATCCTTCCACTTGTTGTCTGAAAAAAGTGTCCCTTGTATTACAAAAATTGGTTCCTCCAGACATACCACCCCTGCCGTTTTTGGGTAGCACGTTTTCTCATTCTGCAGCATTTTAAAAGTAACTTCATGTGCCTGGAAGGTGTTCTTAATCCTGCATAACGTGAGATGAAGGAGACATTGGGCATCTATAATTGGCAACTCTTTGGGTAGCAATACTTTGGGTGTACCTGAAGCATGAGGAATAAGGGAGCAGACATAACAGCTCTCATTTGTTGTTTGTTTTGCGGTGGCACTCATATCTGCATACCACTTATTTGTCTGGTGGGGGTGTCGTGGGTCTTCCATTTTATCTAATCCTAACCCATAGCACTCATCATACTTCCTGCTCCCGGTTTCCCTTTTCCGTCTGTTATTCTTGTTCCTCATGTACTTCCCAGCCTCCTGGGTGAAGGACAAAATAGACCCCCCTTCCTCATTCCCGCCCCCCTTGGCCCATTTATCATATAGGATTTCGTGTGCTGCTAGCATCTTTTCCTTTTCGTCCCTGAGTTTATCTTGCAGGTTGTTTTTTAAGATGGGGGCAGGTTGACTGGTGGGGGTATCATACAACCACGATATGGCAGACGGGTTTCGGTCATTTAAACTGCGAGCATTATACTTATACATCTCTGGTGGAAACACTGTGTTGTTTTGCATCCCACCCTGTGGCTCTTTCTTTTCTGATATGACAGCATTGGATGGTGTGGTGTGATAACCCCATACAAGTTTAGTTCCGTCCCATACCAGAAAATCACCTTCCCTCATATTGTCACTTGCAGTTACATTGGTCCCAGTGGTGCTGTTAATCCTAGTGCTGTTAATCCCTCCCCCCTCGTTCATCTCGATAGAGATGAACGCTACAAACCAATATGTAACCAGACCAAACATTAGCATAAAAAACATCGTAATGCACACAGACAATCCGCACTCATACGAATATCTGCATCTCTCATTTAATAATTCACTCATTCTACTAATTCTATCCGTTGCAGGCTGCCTGTTAGATGCCATGGTAGTTCCTGTTTGAGATATAAAAGTGCATTAAGTGCATGCATGTAAACATTTTGTTGGCACCATTAGTGCCAATATATATATTGACGGGTAATGGAAGCGGGTAGGGTTGTAGGGAAGGGTATTCACAGACAAGGGTGTAAACATGTCATAATTTGATCACTTCACTAATTACATACAAGTCCAAAAAAAAAACTTTTTTTTTTTCAGTAATATATAAAAAGAGAATGCAGGAATACTTCATCAGTCACTTTCCCATTCACATTCATTGCTGACGCACAAACACAAGTTAATATTCAAACATTCTGTTCAGTTGAATCGGTTGCTGTTGTCTGTGCCTCCTCATCTGCCTCCTCTTGCACATTACTATATGCTCTTCGCACATCTGTCAAGTGTACCCAGTACCTCAAGCCCTTCACTTTTACAGCTTTGGGCGTGCAGAACACTACCTCGTATGGGCTGTGGAACCGTGGTGCATTCCATCAACGCACAAAACTCCTGACATAAATTAGTTCGCCCGGCATTAGCTGTAGCTGTTGCTCAGGCTCTGTGACAGACCCTGTTATGTTTCCCTCCTCTCTAGTGAAGGGTGGGGAGAGCTGCTTTGATATTGCGCGCGCTGCCCTTGTTAATTTTTTCAAATAGTCCGTGAATTCTTCTCCTGAAATCGCGGCGCTCCTGTGTGCATCTGAGTGTTCGCGCAGTGGGGAGTGTGCTGTGTGCATTCGTCTCCCAGTCACTATTTCGTGCGGGGACAAATGGTGATCTTTACTTGGCTGATTTCTCAGTTCAAATAGCGCAAGGGGCAGACAGTAGATCCAATTCTTCTTCAATGAAAAGCATAGTTTTGATAACCTGCCCTTTAACAGTCCGTTCATCTTTTCCACTACGCCATTACTTTGAGGGTGATAAATCGAACACAATTTATGTTTTATTCCCAATAATGTAGTGACTTCATTGAAAAGTTCATTCACAAAGTGAGTGCCGTTGTCTGAGCGAATCACGTCACAAATTCCCCAGCGCGGGAACACTTCCCTCACTAGGAACTTTGCAGCGCTTTTGGCATCAGGTCGTGCACATGGTCCTGCTTCCACCCACCTTGAGAATGGGCATACAACCACAATCATGTAATGTGCGCCATTACACCTTTCCCCCATGTCGGCGTAATCAATATGTAGCTCTCTGAATGGGCCAATGGGTTTTGGAATTGTTCCCCGGAGCGTGCGTAATGTCATTCCTGAATTGTATATTTGACATGTTGTGCATTCCATTGCTAATCGAGATACGTGCTCCTGGAGACAGGGCACGAACCATTCTTCTTGTATTTCTGCTGCAATGTGCTGTTTGGTATTATGTGCAGGGAAGTGTAGTTGTTGAAAAGCAATTTCTAGTAACTGGATTGGCATTACCACTTTTCCTGAGTTATTTTGTCGCCACAGTAAGTCTGTTCCCGACTTGCTGCATCCTCGTTTTGTCCACATCAATTTTTCGTCTTCACTAGCTCCTTCCTGTAATTCTAGTATTTGTGATATGGGCATCATGTTGTACCCTTCTGGGGGCTCTTCGTTTGTCTTGTGCTGCAGCATGTACTCACCTGTTTCATATTTCTGAAAATAGGAAGCCTCCTTGGCGGCAGCGTCCGCTGCCGCGTTCCCCAAAGACACAACGTCTGTGTTGGATGTATGTGCTTGGCACTTAACTATTGCTACTGCAGTAGGGTTTTGTAGGGCCTCAATTAACTCTTTCAACAATTCCGCATGCTGTACTGGTGTTCCGTCCGCCCGTCGAAATCCCCTCCGCCCCATCTCGCTAAACCTCCATGTACTGTCGTCGTCATGTAAGCTGAGTCTGTGTATATTGTCACTGCGCAACCCTTTGCTGCATGTAGTGCTTCTATGAGCGCAATCAGTTCTGCTGCTTGTGCGGAGTAGTGTGATGGGAGGCGGTGCTGTACTAATGTTTCATACTCACCGTCTTCTAATCTCACCACCGCCATACCAACATGCTTTTCTCCCGTGTCCACATCAATCGATGCAGACCCATCCACGAAGTACACTTCCCCCTCGCTCAGAGCATTTTCACACACCACTGTGTCCTCCCCTTTTTCTCCTGTGTAGGTTGCACAATCGTGGTCCTGCATGTCCTCTAGTGTGCATGCTTCTGTAATGAATGTCGCGGGGTTTACTGTTTTGCATCTCACCACATGGATGTTGGTGCTGGACAATATCATTTCATAAGCTGTTGCCCGCTGTGTTGTCAGTGTGCTTTTTGACCTCTCAAGGATTGCAAATAATGAATGTTCCACAAACAATGTTACAGGGCAACCCATTACTATTGTGGCACTTTTCTCAATCGCGAACGCGGCTGCAGCTAGCGATTGCTCGCACGCGAAATGGCCTTGCATTACGGCATCCAAAGTACCACTATAGTAAGCCAAGGGCTTGTGTCCTAGGGACGTCTTTTGGGTCAGAACAGCTGTCATGAGTGTTCCCTTGCAGTGTGAGAATAGGTAAAATTTGCGTCCATAATCAGGGTTGGCTAGCACTGGGGCGCTTGAAATTAACCTTTTTAATGATTTGAATGACGTGCTCATTTCTTCTGACCACTCGATCTTTTTATTTTCCTGTTGTGCTTCTTTGAGTGCTTGTAGTAGGGGTCTTGTGTATGCTGCATAATCTAATATCCATGCTCGGCAATAGTTGCACATTCCCAAGAATTTCTGCATCTCTTTCACTGTTGTGGGTTCTGCTACTGATCTTATCGCTTCTACCCTGTCGGGAATTATTCTTTTTCCATCCTTTGATATCAGCTGTCCCAAGTATAAGACCTCTGTCAGGCAGTACTGTAGTTTCTCCTTGTCTACCTTGTACCCCTTATTGGCCAATAGAGTCAGGAGCGTTGTTGAATCCTTTCTACATGTGTCTTCGTCTTGTGCACACACTAGTAAATCGTCTACGTACTGAATGATTGTACTCACAACTGATAGGTTTCCCAAGTCTTCATGCAATATGCGGTTGAATATGCTCGGGCTCTCACAGTATCCCTGTGGTAGTCTGCAGTGTTCATATCTTTTACCCCCCAGTGTGAATGCTGTAAGGTATCTACTCTCTTCAGCCAGGGGTATTGAGAAAAATGCGTTTTTCAAGTCTACTACTGTGAAATGTGATGCCAATTTCGGGATGCTGCATAATATTGATGCAGGGTTCGGGACCAGAGGGAACTCTTTCTGAATTACATCATTTAGGGGGCGTAAGTCCTGTATCATCCTCCAAGACCCTCCTTTTGCTTTTTTGATTGGATAAATACATGTGTTACATGGGGAGGTTGAAGGCACTATTATCCCTTGTGCTAGTAGTGCATTTATGGTCTCTTTTATCCCTTCTTCAGCCTCACGGGACAATGGATACTGTTTCACTCGGGGTAAAATTGCTCCTTGCTTTAGCTTTATTACCACAGGTTGTACTCCATGCAACAGCCCTACATCATGGGGGCCTGTTGTCCACAAATTATTTGGTACGAGCCTCATGTCGTCATCAAAAAATGACGGCGGTGCTCCTACCACTGCCATCAATTGGACGGGGGTTTCCCTGGCTTGAATCAAAATGTCACAGGGCATCGCTATTTCCATTACTATCTCACCATCCCCTTCTGTGTCTGAAAAGAGATCCTCATCTGTTAACTCTCGTAGGGCGATGTTGGCATTTGTACACAGCACTGTACGCCACTCACATCCTTCCCTATCCACTCCAATCACAGCGATCCTTTTCGCTGATACCTGTACAGCGTGCAAGTCTAATGATACCACTGATCCTGGTGCTGTGTCGGGGCACACTATGGGGCGGAAGAGGAACTCCGCTGGAATCCTCCAGTCCATTCTTCTTAGCTCTGGAATTATGAGGGCCAAAGTCTTTAGCCCTTCAATAAACATTTCCTCATTTTCCGGGAACCCTCGTACTTCTTGTGTGGTTGTGTAGGCTTGCACTACCAACATTGCACGCAAGGGGCATATCCCGGGTGTAGAACACACTATTCCTCTCTCGGTAAATGATATGGTCATGTTAAGTTTACTCAGGAAATCCCTCCCTAATAAATTTATTGGTGAATGTTCGTAATACAGTAAGGGTGTCTTTACAGTTTTACCCCCCACTGTTACATCCAATGCTTCTGTGTAAGGAACTTCAATTACAGCCCCAGAGAACCCCTGCGTCTCTAACTTCCTGTTAGATAACGGGAACCGGCCCTCCCGGATACATGATTTCTCCGCTCCCGAATCAACCATGAATATGAACTGCTTGTCTCCTATCTGCGCCCCTACCAATGGTTCCTCTGCTGCATTGTAGGTTGTAGATAGAACTGGACACGCAAGTGTTCTCTGTGGGCTGTCCTATGCGGGGTGTCTCATCGCCCCACCTTGATTAAAGACACTTCCCGAAACCACTGACACGCCGTTGTAGGGTGCTGGTGCGGGGGCCCCGTTTGCTGTTGTCACGAAAGGGTTGCCTGGCGTGTACTGCATATTGTCATTGTTTTGTGGGTGATTCTGTTTTCTATACTGGTGCCCCTGTTGCTGCTCATTATTACCTTGGCCTGGGTTTCTCGGTTGTTGTTGTCCCATCGGAAGACCATATGGGCTCCCCGGGTGGGGATGGCCATACTGTTCTACCTCTTGGAACCCGTTGTTGGGTCTGGCTCTGCACTCCCTAGAGTAATGCCCCCATCTTCCGCAGTTCCAGCAACTCCCTTGTGCACCTCTAGGGCCCTGCCATCCATTTCCTCCCATTCCTCCGTATCCCGGTCCACCTCCTCTTCGGCCCCTGTACCCACCTCGTCCCCCTCGAGGGGTCCACTCTTGCCACTGCGGACCTCCACCTTGTTCCTACTCATTCCACTGCCGCTGTCCTGCTCCAACCCAATTAGTTGCCACCCTTCCTTGTATTGCTATCAGCCCCTCCTCCTCCTCATCCCCCTCCCTGCTGTGGGGGAGTGCGGCTACAGCCGCTGCGACCTTCACCAATTTTGTCTGCACTAGTTTTGCTTCGTCTGCCAATCTCTTCTGTGCCACCTCCTTCTCCCTTTTCTTTATTCTCTTACAATGGTGTACTATTATGCTCTGGATCTCAGGCCACCCCTTTGCTTCAATACCTGCTATCTTGTCGAGCGCCTTTTGCACTTCTTTGGGGAGCCCTCTTTTTATAATGAAATAAAATAAAGATGTCGATTGATACCATGGCGTGCCCGTTTCTGCTCTCCACATCTCTTGGACCCGAAAAATGTAATCCATAGCCTCCTCCCCATCATTCATTGTACACTGCATTACTGACTGTAAGTCTGGCGTGTCTGGAAACGTTTCTCGCAAGGCATCCCACACCCTTGCACGCACTGTGTTTAAGGAGGCTCCGTCATGGCGGTCGCAGTCTAATGTTACTCCCAGGAAACCGGCCTTGACCCATACTCTCTCAGCCTGATCCCCCACTGCTGATACGAGCAAGCTCTTCACATCTCCTATTGCTAGGGGTACCCCGGCAGTGTGCTTCTCAAAGGCGTATATCCACTTACTTGCCCCTCCTGACAACGGGGGCAATAGCTTTAATAAATTGGCTTTATCCATCTGGGCCCATGGGATATAATTCGGCCTCCCTCCTCCCCTATGTATCAATGGGAGCTGTAGCCTTCCTTTTGTCGTTGCATCTGGACCCTTTTTGGCTGCTGAAGTTCCCAGTGATGCCATTTTCCCCACCCTATTCCTTAATCGCCCCGTCCACTCATCATCCAATGTTCTCATTGAACATGTACCATCCCCCCCTTCGCTTCCCCCTCCCATTGCCATGCTCAACCTGTCGCTTTCTTCTAACTCGTCCCTTATATCACATAGTAATTCCTCTCTGTCCCCCATAGGCCTTTCTTCATTATCAATATCTCCCTCTCGTGTCCCTACTTCGATTATTCGTGTCGGTTCTTCTTCAATTCTGAACAGTATCTCGCCTTTTTTCACCCGTCTTCAAGTTTTCTATTCTCACCTGGCGCTCTAGACGTGGCCCTGATCTAGCCGCATTAAGTGCAGTTTGTTCACACATGTCTTTTATCCTCGAGAATTCATCTTTTGCTATTGAGAGTCTTGATTGTAAATCATCTGTGAGCTTCTCTATGTCCACCCTTTGTGTACTTGCCTGGGCTCGCTCCCTTGTACTTTCGTATGGCGGGGGTGCCGTGGGCCGGCGGGGGGTAGTAGTTGTCGGGGGAGGCACGTAAGTGGGGTCACTGTACCCTTCTGCGGGCACAGGCTTGTTTAATATCGGGTACAAACTTATTACCTCTATTGGTGGCGCTACACTTGACAATTCTTTAACATCTTTCTGTATCATCAGTGGATTGTCGGTGGTGGACGGGAGGTCAGGATTTAATGCTGGTGCTTTAGGCGGTGGTATCTCTTCAAATAACCTCCAGAGATCTAATACTTCTCTCCTATTTTGCAACTGCTTCCGCTTGTACTTCAAACAAATGCATGTGGCCACCATATCCAGAACGCTTTTATCAAATGACCCTCCCTCGGGCCATATCTGGGGTAACCCCTCTCCCTTCAACTCGGTTATCCATTGGTCATGATATTTCTTAATTCGCTCCGCGTAGCCTGGTACGTTTTTACTAATATGTGATAAGGGTGTTTCGGCCCCCATCTTGTGTATTTTCCTAGTACTTCTTTCTCTGTGTGTGTCCACAATTACAATGTAAACCTCTTACCAATATGAGTTTCGTCTTTTACTTCACATTCAATAATGCGCTCCTTTGTGCTCTGCCCCCTACCTGCGCAATACAAAGCTGGCTGTACACAGTCTCTATTCTATTCTCTTTGGGGGGGGGCACATGCAAGAGCAAACCATCAGTTATTTCGACGACATTAACCCGGAAATCAGATAGGTACACACTCACTCCACCTTGTTGTTTTTCTCTTCAAAAAGTTTTATCCGGTCACACTTACCATGACCATTCGATTTCTATACATTTATAGCCATTTTACACACTTACAACATCAAATTGTCGTCTGACACATATGAGATGCACACACCTCCCGGTAACACTCTATTCACAATTCAAGCTGCCCTCCCTTTCCTACCTAGCCGGCTGTCCCTGTCCTTCTTATTCGGATATATGGATGCGCATATATATATATATATATATTGGTCTGCTCTTCCCTCTTATAGTAGGACTCTCTTTCTCTTACTTTCTCCCTAAGGTTTGTACTAATCTCACTTTTATTTTCCCCCCTAACCCTAAAGAAAAGAAAAGAAAGAAGTAATAGCGGTCACTAATATATTCTCAGTGACCCCTTTTGCTGGACACTTTTATCTTATATTCCACTTCTTCATATATTCCCAGTACTAGTCAAGATAGCACTATGCGGCGCCGCCTTCCACCCCCTTTCGGAGCTAGGTTCCCATCTCTTTTATCTCTTATTCACCTCTGTATCCTAAAGGCCATATGCAAAGAAAAAGCAAGGAAATTTTAGGATGATCCTTAGTAGATCTCGTACCCCCTCTTCGTTCCCTGTCCTACACTTCTTCCCCCACTCCCTTTACAATCGCTCGCACTCAATACTCACGTGCCCGTCTTGACCCGATAGTCTCCGAAACTGGGTCCGTCCAGGCAGTGTCGCCGTCAGCTCAACAGTCAGCCCTGGCTCCGGCGAGCGGTACTCAAAGGGGATTTTTCAACTGGGATCCCGTACCCTCTCTCTTTTGAGTGCGCACTTCTTAGTGTACCGGTCGCCGTTGGCGGCCAGCCTCCCGGAGCCGGCTCACCGTGCGTATCCCTTTTCGACCGGAGATTCTCGTGCCAAAAGGGGACGGTAATGTTAGATCGGGAAAAGATAATAGTAATAATCACGCTTTCGGGGTCACCACTGAAGGCAAGCGTCCCCAACCAGCATGATCCTCCCCGCAATGAGAGACAATGACGGACTCTCCCAAGTTGGGAATAAAGCCAAGACAGAGTGCGGGCGAGCTTAAATGGGAGTTTATCAATCAGAATAGGGCATGCAAAGAACTCTGCAAACTCTGAGAGCGCTCTATCTGACAATAGCAAAGACAGGCGTATATATTTACAAAAAAACGTCATAAGAACCTACATACTATAGGGGGCACAAGTTCAATGGGATTGGGTGGCGATGACTAACTATAGGTGCTGCTGCGATGCGGTTGGCCGTGGCTGGAGAACGTCACTGGTCAGCCTCGTGGGTTGGGCTGGGCCTGGCAGGTTGGCAGAGTTCATCCGGGCGGTGTTGTTGTGCCATCGCGGCCAGTGTCAGAGATGAATGTCTTTTCCTGACTTATTTGCCCTAGGCCATGCACACCGCAGTCATTCAGTCATTGCAATATTATCTTCTTTAGTAAATCTTCCAATAGGTTATTCTACAGGTTAATGCAACACAGGAGGAATGCACCTTGTGAGGGGTCTAATGGTCATTCGTCAGGGCATGGTTACCAGTGTCCTGTTGACCGGAGCCATAGGTTGAGGGGCTAAGCTTCAGGGCATGGGACGGACGGTACAAGCCTCCCTGTCTTGTTAGATGTGGTTATAAATGTGCCGCTGTGTGTTGCCACAGGGCCATAAGTTTAAGATGATCTGGTGGGTTGTGGGGTTTACGAGGGGGCGCCTTTGGAAGTGTGGGTTCAGGCAGAGGTTTACTGCTGTGCTGTAAATAATGCAGGTGGCGGCCCGTGGCCTTGGGTGTTGCAGAGGGGGCTACACATCTTTGAAGCGGCTCCAGTCTAGTTGGGGGAGGTGGGGCAGCGCGGCGCGGGCCTCTGCTCTCATGTTTGGCAGTCTCCGCAGGGTGGGAGGGGAAATGGCCTTGCACATATTTACAAAGGTATCTTCCTTGCCGGTTCTTTGGAGGCGAAAACATCACAATCATTAGAACACTTTATAATATTTGTTTGAATTGCTTGAAAACATACATTTCATTTCGCTAGAGGCGTTTCAATTATATCCAGTCTGAGCACCTTATTCGTACAATATGTTTCAACAATTACAGTGTTTAGCTATATGCATATACATTTGCAGTATGTGAGGTAGTATTGAGGTTGGTGAAGTAGATAGAAAATGACCCGCCACCGTATGTTACGGTGGTGGCATGTAAGGGGCTTAAACATACACGCATGTCGAGTGCATTCTCGCACACCCTTCACATGTGCCCCCTGTATGATTACATTCGTTTTCTTGTGTACTCTAGCAGCATTAGTTCAGTTATGGCGCGGGACCGCGGGGTGTACGGTTTTCAATGATACATATAGAGAATACTCCCCCGGAATGTTTTTATCATTTGCACCCCCTGCAGGGGTGTGGGTCCTTCATGGCTGGTGTCATGTACAATAATTACACAATTTTACAGGTTTCTTTAGTAAAAGTGGTTGCATGGAAAGGATACATGTGTTAAAAGTGGTTTTTGACATTCATGTTTGGGTACCTTTCTGCTTTCATCAGATGACCATTCTACAGATCTTCCCATCACCCAGGCCTTGCTGACCTGGTAATTCTGGGAGCAGTGATACACTGCGGACGGTGAAATGTTACAGTGTTAGTATCTTATGCTAGCTCATGTCCGTCCTGTTCGTGGGAACGTGCACACAGCGGATCTGCCAGGGTGCTGCGGCAACAGGGATAATTGAAATTCTCCGAGGTGGGGGCCGCGCTACAGTGCGCTAGGCTCACACCATCTTTATTAGACTAAATGGTTTCTGAGGCCTAGCTAAATTCAATACGTATGGCCAATGTCTTCAGCAGGTGAGCCATCCACCACCTGGGCCCGGGTGGTAAGGAGGGGACGCCCGATGAGTCATGGCCCTCACCTGGGGTGGAGATGCAGCCAGGGGGGTCCCTTGGACCGCTCCTCCCCTACACTTTATACAATGATATGGCAACCAAGTTTATTAACGGTACGTCTAAATCTGTCTTTATGGGAAAACTGGTGGAAATTTGTAAACATCTCCTGGATAGAGTAGGGGCATCAGTGAGTTCACTTATAAATCACCCGGACACAGTTAAACTATTACTAAGAAATTGCAGACTGGGACGGCACAATGGAGAAACTGTGTCATTATAAACTATATGGGCACATGGTATCTTTTTATAAATGTATGGGTCTTCCGGAACGGTATCTACATTCTTTTCCACAGAAAAGTTGGAGAATCTTTTTTACGAGATTCCGTTTTAATGTTCTCCTTACAGGAGAAATTGTTGCGGTGAGAACTAAAACATCTGAGGCAATAGTTCTGTGTGGCCATTGTAAAATCAGTGGTTCTAGAGAGACATTAAAACATCTCTTAATTGAGTGTCCTGCACTGAGTCAGAAAAGGCAGCTCTATTTTAAGCGTTTTGTCCTCGCTGCCTCAAAAGTAGATTTGGAGCTATTATGGAAGCGCATGCTCTTTGATAACAAAATACATTTACAAATGGCGGTAGTACGTTTTTTAAAAGTAGAATGTAAACTATTGTAATTTTGTATTAATTGTCAATAGTTTGTTTTAAAAGAGATTATTGATTTGTTATGCCTTAGTGGTCAAAGAAAAAAAAATCATTGTGTGTAGGGTATACTGTCAAGTCCATCTGTAGGATTAATATGTATGGAAAACAATGAATTGATGTGTTTGTAAATTGTATGTTTTTAACTTTTGTATACAAATTTTGTAAAGTTTTCTTTGAAACCATATACAAATAATAAAAAAAAATATTCGTGCAAAGTAGCAATGGGCTATTCATCCCACTCCCCTTTATTATAGGTGATTAAAGTATAGAACAAGGGTGATTTACTCACGATCAATCATTTTAAATGCTGTGTTGCAGTAACATAAGTGTAAAAAGGTGTAATAGGTTAACACCTGTCGTTGCACTTGTTGTTCTGCTCTGGGGCACTTTGAAAATTGATTGCAGTCGGATTGGGAGAAAAGATGGGAAACATGTTTCCTCCTCCTCATGCATGCTGCACCTGAAAAACAACCTAGTTTTTTCATGCATGAGAATTTTATGCAGGCAAATGTTTCTGAGTTAGGCAGGCTCATGCTGCTCTGTCAGCTAGCACACAGGTGCAGTTTGCTAGCCCATATAATAAGCATGTCCTAGCACTACAATGCCAGGCCACTAAACCATAAAGACAGGCGGGTTCAGCTTCTAGATTAAGGCAGAAGAGAGCAGGGTCATTTTCACCCAAAGCACAAGCTACATGAATTCATCCTCGAGGTCAAAGAAATGCATCACATATTTCAAACCCTAAAATACACTGCCTGAGCCGAGAATCCATTCCACTCATTAAATGTTCAGGGGTAAACGATGGCACAAAACCAAAAGCGTTGGGATTCTGATGGGACTATGTTATTCTCTACAGTAAGGGGTTCTTTGTTTTATCTTCACATGTGTTTCTCCCAGGCTCTCCATATAACCATTTCTCGTAAGCTGCTCCAAGTCCGAATTAGAGCTAAGATCATAAAGCAAGAAAATTATGATAATAAAGTCCTGCAGTAATCAGACCCTAACTGCCCACTTAGCTTGCCTGGGAAAGTTCATAGAAAGATATGCTGATGGGTCATGAGGGGAGAGGGGTCACGAGAAGAGGTGGTCAGGGAACAGAGCAGGACAAACATCAGAGATGGTGAAAGGTGGTGAGAGAGGTGTCCCATTGATGGGAGCGTGGATTGATTCAATGGTATATACAAGGAAACAGAGTGTGCTTTTGGATAAGGTCTGGCCTTGCCAGAGAGAGGCCAATGGCTAAATGGGTATAAATACAGAACTCCTCATCAGGTACTGCATTGGCCTAGCATCCAAAGTCACTCTGAGAGTTCATTCCTTTAGAGAGAAGCCAATGAATGGATGATAAGAAGCAAATTCCAATAAAGGCATCCAGTCTTAATTATGGGTTGTGTTGATATGGATCCAGATCCCTGTGCTAATTCCTAAACCTCAAGTTTCTGGGAACAGCTTTGAATCCATCAAGTATCAGAGGGGGGAAGTTATTTGTCTTTATTAAATCCTTTGTGGGCTTTCAGGCCTCAGGGATGAGGTAAATTATGTTGTATTACCCGGGATAACCATGTCAGCTGATCCTGTCTTGGAGGGGTTGCCTTTGTATCCCTGTAACAATACCCTGGGCCATCCAGCCTGAACGATGGGGAGGATTGTGCCCATATGCTGATCCCAGATGTATGTACTGTTTTGACAGGTTTTCTGCCACTTAATTAAACACTATTGGGACGCATTACAAGTTAGGTGGTGCAGGAAGAAAAGCGTGGTAATTCCGTTACCTTTTTTGGTAATAACGAAATTACTGCCATTTCTATTGCATCACTGCACTACAAGTTTGATCTTGAAATGGAGGATGTTTCTCCATCATCATGCTGAAGGTCATTCTGTCACTTTAAGCCCAAATCTTGCAATTACTGCGGCAGAGTTACCACTCATGGTAATTCTGCTAAAATCCCCATGCAGTCCTATTGATTTTGAAAATGGGGATTAACAGTGCTCTACAACTATTCGTCATTATGTGGTAAACCCACGGGATCAAGTGGCAGTAACAGTAAATGAAATCAGCAATCATTTGGCAGATTGACCACTGAACTACCACCAAACTCGTAATTCGGCCCATTTACATGACTCTTTCTGTTGGATTCTACCCATAACTAAGTCCTGTATCAATAGGTGCTGTTATTAGCCGTTTTGATGGTACTCAATGTATAGACTTCAGATTGCCAAAGGGCTGAGTTGGCCTTGCTGGGTTTTGAACCTGTTACCTGTAGGTGAAAGACAAATGTCTAAGGCAAGCAAGCACTTAATTCGCCAAGCTCTTATGGACTTAATCAACAATCATCCTTTCTGTATGTGGCCAGTTCTAGTTCCCCTGAGTGAAAATTCAGACACCCATATTCAGTAGAGGGGAAAGTTCCCAGCATCTGGGGAGAATGTCACGACCCACTTTTTCTGCCTATGGAAGACTACCCAACCCTGCATGAACCCTACTTTTCCATGATCAACCGTTTGCATAGTGGTGTGAATCCACTTTCACTACAGTTGATGTGTTTTATATGCCTAGACAACTGCACAGAATCTGCTCTCACTGAAGGTGGCATGTTGTCTATCTTTGGTCGAAGACACTGAATAGGTTGTGCCTCTGAGTGACATTGTTTATATCTCTGCATGTTGAATCTCAAAATCCATCCTTCCTAATCTGAGTCTTCTGCCCTTTCCCCCCACAGGTAATCTAGGAGTGTTTTGTGAAGGCACTTGACCCTTCTCTGATTGTGGTTGGTTAAATGGGGTGCTGTGGGTGCTCAGCTTAAGTCATTAAATTCACAACCACGATTTCAGTTTCATCCTCACAGGGTTAGGATTGGTCCCCACATCCCTAGAACGCATCCTTACTTGTAAGTTACTGATTTCTCTGTCTCTCGCATACCCACAAACACAGCCATCCAACAACTTACTAGCTGATCACCCTGGATCCACTTCCCAGAACCAATCCTTCGTATAGATGACTTCCCTGCCAGCACTCTGCTAATCATGATAACCTTTTCCTCCAACATAACGACGAGTTGTATTGATGTACTGCTTTGTGGGGCAGGCTCAGATTTTCATGACAGGTTCTCTTTCTTTGTGCTGATCCCCAGAGCCATATAGTATGTTTGTTTCAATGGGTGAATCCCCAAAACGCATTCTTCCTATAGCTGACAGGCTCGTTGTCCATGGGGGAATATCCAGCACCACCTACTATCTACTAAGGAAAGGTTGTTTTTGTCATTGAGCAAATTCCCAGAATCCACCCTTGCTACAGGGGACAGGGTCTCTTTATCACTAGTTCGATGGATCTGGCAATTCCACTGAAATTGGCAAATGCATGTTACACCTCCTTCCTATAATTGAGACAATGCCCAGAATCAAATATTTGAAATGTAGTGTTTTGTCCACGGGCCAGGTGACAATTTCCTATCAACAGGCAAACTCATATAGTTCAATCCTTCAGATGACAGTTCATGGGGACTGGTGAATACCCATAGCTCATACATTCCACAGGTAAAAGCTTAGCTCAAAAGCCCAACCTTTCTAAGTGAAAGGCAGAATCCATTCTTCATACAGGTAACCGTTCCTTCGTTCCTTCCTGCATGCTGATGCCATATAATCACTGTAAACAGATAATTTACTCTTTATTGGTGAATAGGCAGTACGTTTGTGAAGTACTACAGCTAAACCACTATAAAGCCAGAATTCTAAATGTACATCTGGCAATATTGATCACAATGTTGAACGCCCAATATTTTAATGGAGATTGCTCCCCTGCCAAGTTTGAGCTGCACACAAAGCACTGAGAAGGCAGATTAAGGCACATTTGATGGGTCTAGCCCTCTTGGACCACTATTGAGACCCTACAGAGTGATAAGCCACTCATTTGCACCTTTTCCAACCAAGATATATCCCTTTAAGCAATGGTCGAAGTGAGCAGGAGCTTTTGGGAGCCGTGCCACTCTACGTTTTGACTGTTCCTCTACTTTTATTTTAAAAAAGAAACCATTCCGGAATGATTTTGTTTTAAAATAAAAGTGTAAGAAGAAGTTGAAAGATGCACTTCGGTGGAATGTACTGAACAATTTCCTTAAATAGCCAACATGTTTGTTTGGGGGTAAGGTTTACATGTGGGAGGAGGTGGAGGCAGGCCAGCAGGGAACATAGTTCCACTGCTTCTTTTCGTATACTTAACCCACTACTTTTAAGTGATAATGTTGTAATATATTGCCTTTCAACCCTGACACTCACAATACCCTGTGTGACCCACTAACTAATGGCCTATCTCAAACATACCCCACTGAGCTAGAATCCCAGAAATCTACATATGCAGCCATCGTTTTAGAACACTTTTTAAGGGGTCAGAAAGGAAACCCGGACACAAACTTGTCATGTTTTTGGTTAAAGACTTTTATTCAACTGAAAATGAGTTGCGAAAATGCCTCTCTGATCCTATTCTAAAGAGGAGTTTCCCTACCTAAAAAACAAAAACTAAGTATATTTATGTGTCAAGATGTCAGAAACTAAAATGCTGTCCTTGTATCCAAAACATCCCATCGTGGACTTCACACCACAAACAACAAAACAAAGTGAGAAGGAAATTGTCTTCAACCTGATATTGGCAAAAAGGATTCTTAAATGAAAAATAGAAGCGCTCCAATGTAAATGTTCTCAAGACGAAAACACCTTGGATCCAGAGGGTGGGGGGTGGGTCACTCCCTCCCTTCTTCTGGATTCTTCAATGGAATGGCAATGTCTCTTTACTAACAGTTCTTTTGTGTCTCTCTTTTGTTACCAATACTCCTGTTAGCAATATGTCTTAAACCAAGTTTCTTCTTTATCTAACAAACACTGTCCTTCTTCAACATTTCTTGTAGGTTTGCAAATTACATGGCAAACTCCCCTGCCAGGACTCTTTATGCAGTTCCAACTTCCTGGTGTACTCTTCTGCCAGGCCCTCTTATGTGTTTTCAAGTACCTGGTATCCTTCCCTTGCCAGGACTTCTTATGTATTTTACAGTTCCTCTTTATCACCAAAACTGCATATACCATTCTTGGCTTGGTATGTCTGCCTGTTTCAATGTTCTTTCAAGCTTTTCCCCCCACTTGCAGTTCTTGTATGTCTATGTTATTGGGGTATGGATTTGCACTTTGCATTCTCTGCTTTTAAACAATCTTGTTGTTTCTGTATTAGCAATCTCATAACATTTAAATTGTCGTTGGCACGGTCGCCTTAACACCCCAGGGTCCCCACTTGCTTTAGACTGACTCACCGGCTCTTTGTAGTGTCTTCGGTCTTGTTCACGCTTCAATGGTATAGCTCTGCCGCTCGCTTCCCACTCTGGGTTGTTCAGCCATCCTTCCGGCTTCCATTGCGGCTCCGCTTTCATACACCTGCATCCCTTCAAGTCCCAGTAAGGAGAATGTTGTTTGTTCGAGCTCACGAGCGCTAATGAACTCTCTTGCGGCTCCTGGCATCTCCATGGCACATCCTGCTCATGGACTGCTTCCCTCCTTCTTTGCTGGCAAACACCACTGCTCTGCCATACCAGCCAGTGTCTCCAGCATTTGCAAGCCTCTGCGAAAGATCCGTCTTCTCCTAAACCACCACACCTTATAGTGCGGTTGCCATCTTTAAATGTCCCACGCACAGGTGGTTTGATTAAACAACTAGCACGCACCTTGAGCTTGAGGCTCCTGTTACTTGTACACACTCCTTCATCCTCCTCGCCTCAGTACCTAGGTGGTTATGGGAGTTGGAGTCCATTGATGACATCGGACATACAATATTTAGATAGTCTCTCTATGGTTTCACATGAACAAGCAGGGTTTTGTTGGAGCTTTTATTCTTCAGGTCATAGATGGGAGTTTGACCTGCAGAACATTGGGAAGAGGTTTCTTTACTTCTTCTATAGGGGGGAAAAAACATGGCAATAGGCCATTAGGGTCTTGCGCATTAGGGAATCTTCCTCATGGGAAAAGTGGGGATACCGCACCTCATCCATTGAAGCTATGACATCTCCCTGGTAGTTGTCTCCTCCCTTGTGATCCTCCCTCATATAGCCACTCCCAGGGTCAGGATCAGGTAGCAGCTGCTGACCTCTGGCTACATGGAAGGAGGTCACCGCTAGGGAACCTGTGATGACTCCATTGGAGTCATCACAACTTACAGACCTACAACATTTTAGATCAGGCAGACATAATATTCTAGCCAATGAGATGAACAGATGCAGCATTTGTATCGAGAGGAATAAGGTTAAAATCACTGTAGACGGTAACACCATCGCAAGACTCATTCTCTTCGATATGTCAGTGGCTTTTGAAACCATCAACAAACAATCCTTAATGAGGAGACTGGAAGAAATCCGACAACAAAACACATCACAGCACTGTATAGGATGATGTCTTTCCCCATGGATAAAACAGAAATCACCCGACGTCACCCTCAAAGCGCAAACATTCCAAAAATAACCTCTGGAGGGCCACAAGGATTGAGCCTATCACCCTTTCTTGTTAACATCTAGATGTCCCCTCTAATTAGAATTTTAAAAGTAACACAGGCTCAGCTGCTACAACAACACTTTGTGGATCCCTCTCAACAAAGAGTCACAATGTATAATCAAAGATTTGCTCATTTTAATAAATGCACTTCTTTATTGAAATATTTGTGGAATTTTAAGTTTTGTTTTCGGTGGTGGCAAATTCATTGCTACTTGCTCAGTGCATTCGATTTCTTAACATTCTTTATTGAAATGATTGCTGCTGTTTTGGAGTACTCCTTTTCCATTGCTTTCCTATGCATAATGTGTTTTGGGTCATGGCAGCTGCCCTTTCAATTCCTTAGCCCATTACAATTCTGATCATTTGAATGGTACCTCTTCTTTAAATGCATGCTACTTTTTGGGTCACCTTTTTCACATTTTTCCAAGTTGTATTTTTGATTGGGTTGCTGTGGAGTGAGGTTGCCCAACTGTGAAGGAGGTCTCTTGCACATTTCCACATGGAAGATTTATGTCTACTCAATCTGGAAAATGTCACTAGACCGTAGTATGGTGCCAATAGTTGATGGGCGTACCTCTGAAGTTATTAGACTGTTGCATACTTTGTGGACCACTCCGCCTCCCACTCCAACCCATACAGAGAGGCTCATTTTGAGGATAACCATGCAGTTATTGGTTGCGTAATGCATCACTTCAGATTATGTGCCTGCTATACCTGTTGTGCCTGCAATGCATACAGTCATCAGTTCAGAGATGGGCACCAAGCATACATTGATTTTTTTGGAGGTGGGTCTTCCAATTCTGAAATCCGGAAAGGTTCTTATGCAATCTTACATCTACTATTAACTATTACGCCAGTAGGAGAAGGCACCCACTGAAGATGATAATTAGTCATCACAATGAGTAAGTGCTGTGATGTATATTGGAGCTGTTGGGTGTGTTGTGGAGTGTTGAACTGCAGACTGACATAGGTGAGGATGCCCCTACATGCCAAGATTATAATAATTGAAAGTAGGAGGGTACACTTGTGATTTGTGCCCCCCTCTCCTTTCTCCCTCTGAAATATCACACACGCTGATGCAAGTCAATGGACACATGTGGTTTTAGCAGGTTTCCTTACAAAGCTCCCAAACAGCATTACTTGCTTCTGACGCTTGCAATTCTGTACATTACTTTTTTCCATGTAGTTTTAGCTGTCTAAGGAAGAACGTCGATGCCCTGATTAGGAAAGATAATTAGTGAACTATCACCCAGATCACACCTCTGCTGTTATCTACCATGAGTAGAAAACCCTGAGTTGAACATTTTAGAATGTGATGTTGGTTATCCTTGTCTAAAGGCGATGGTGGCGATCAGTGTGTGCTTTGTCCATGTGAAGTGTTTTTGCAGTTCACATGTTAGATAGTACTTACTGACATAATCTATTTAAATTGCCAACTGCATCCATTCCAATGCTTAGATGATTGTACAGTCATGGCTATTGATTTGTATCCTCCTACTTTGAGTCTTGATTTGAAAATAGTGGAATCTGGGTGATAGGGCTGTAACCAGAGGGGGGAAATATGCTTCCTCCATTGTATGAAATGTTGACATGACGTGTTTGTAAGCAGTTCAATTAAGTTGTGTTTCTATTGTGTTGTAGGCTGTCATCTACAATGCAAAGAAGTGGATCACGAAAGGTGCAGACTTCGATGACATGCAGTTCATGGATGATTCAATGTCAATGCAATGGCATGTCTGCAGCACACACTGAAATTCCACATCTGCCTGCATCAACACAAATAGTGCAGTGCAGATTAACATTTTTGAGGATATAATGAACACAGCCTTCTTTAAGGTGCACATAGTTTGTATGTCATTCATCCCACATGTGTAAATGTGTTATCTCTAGGACATCCGCATTTTAAGAATAATAGAGGACAATGACCCTAAATATTCCACTGCTGCAGATTTATTGAGAGTTAGAGGCTTTTTGTGTTCGAATTCCGCTTGAGTTGCTGGACCTAAATACTATTGAAACGGTATGGCCAACTTCAAGGGATGTTTTAAGCAGGTTCCTTTACCTATGAACAAGGCATCTACAAGTTTTGACTTGCACAAGACATTGCTGCAGGACAATCACCCATGTTAAAAAGGTTCAGCCAGTGGTCATCAAAAAAGGAATGGGCAGCAACAATACATACATAATGTGTGTGTATTTTTCAAGTTGCATTAATAGATGATCTACATATTCATGCTGCAATGCTGAATGAATAAAACACATATGTTATGGAGGATCATCTCACGTTGCACATTTTATTCTTGAGGGGAACCGTTGAAAAATTGGGCTGCAGAATTGAAATGTATCCTGGTTGGATCCCCAGGGACTTATTGAGTAATGTGTTATGTTAAATGGCTGAGCACTGGGTGGTGACTCAAATCAATATACAAGAATCGACTTGGGCAAGGGATCTATTTTTATATTTTGTGCACATTTATCTTATAGCTATGTGGTAAATAGCTTGGATAATTCTTCTACAGATGTAAGTGATTAAGGTGTATTGGCTCCATGTGATAATGTCACTTGGAAAAAGTCACCAGGTAGGTGACTTTTTTTCCTGACCCCTAAAATACTTTCCCCAAATATTATAGAAGGGGTATCATTTTATATTATAAACCCCCATCGTAGAATATTTGGGGAAAGTGTTTGATTTAAATGTGGGTGCATTTCTTTAGGAAATGTCGTCCCCTTTTCCCAGGCGACTTTATCATTGGACACCAGCATATTGACAGTCACTTTAAACTTGGACGTTTGTGTTGATCTGTCAGAGAGAAGGGGTGGTGCTACAGAAGTGAATCCCCAGGGTAACCACATTATTCTGTCAGAAAGAAATATCAACAATATGTATGCAGATCTGAGAGGGTTTGGTGTGGCTACTGTTAACCCTCTGGCATCTTATGAGGAAAGATGATAGCCAAGTTTTATTTTGAATTTCCTTGGAGGACTCTTAAAATAATGGGCAGTGATACCAGCAAGCAAAGTGACTTCTAAAAGAATGGCATTTATTTAACAACATCCTGAAATAATCCTAGGGATCCTTGGGTGAAGAGAAAAAAGATAAGGCAAACCTATAAGAACTGGCTTAAAGCATTGTGGACAGTCTATCAACCATAGTCTAAAATGCAATGGGCCTTTGCGTGAAATATAACTAGGACCTTTGGTCTTTAACAAACAATGCTACAATCAAATCTGCTAATGTCCAAATTAATCCTATTAAGCCAGCAAAGAGAAGAATCGCAGCAGGCATTCCACTACTTCTCCCTGACCATATGGAACTCAATCCTGGTAGAGCCTCGAAAAGCCTCTACCATCCTCTAGTGTCTCAAAACACAAAACAACTCTTTCAACAATACCTACTGGATGGAAACAAATTCCTCTCTCCCTCTACCAACAGTAGTGTGTTACTTTATGAAATGCCAAGCCAAATCCTGGCACAATCCGGTTGCAAAGCACTACACTAATCTTGAGCTAAATTATGCAATATTTTCTTTTTTTAAATTTATTTGCATTAATTCATCACAAACTTTTGCAAAAGTGACAATTATCCAAATACATGTTGTATTGTTTGAACACACTTTATCACGTGTAAATGTTGCAAGTGAATACATATAGGACATACAGATTGATCAGTCCTTCCATACAGATTGATCAGTTCCATTGGGCTCAGAAACATACAGAAGTTATTATTAGGGAAATAATTGCTAGAATTAAATATTCTCGTACTCCTGGCCGAGACAGATTTCCAATGTTGTCATTAACAGTTCACTAAAAGTTTGGGTCTCCCAATTACGTTCTTTGTTTGTCAATATAGTAAGAGCACTCACAATCCCTCAAACATGGTCTGAAGTAA
The DNA here is from genome assembly GCF_040938575.1 of Ambystoma mexicanum. Taxonomy (NCBI): domain Eukaryota; kingdom Metazoa; phylum Chordata; class Amphibia; order Caudata; family Ambystomatidae; genus Ambystoma; species Ambystoma mexicanum. The sequence continues at coordinate 778,882,764 of NC_090922.1, read as the reverse complement.
TTTTAATTCAAATGTACAAGAAGGATCTGCAGGGTCCCCTGAAATTATTAACTAATTTTGTTCCAGTCACCCCTAGCAAAGTTTAGAAATGATATTGAAACTGCTTTAAACAAATTGGTTATTTAGCAGGAGATCCTTCATCCTTTTTATGATGAATTGCCATCTGGCTAGGGTGTGATTGCTCTGTCTTTTTTGATATTTTTAAATTAATAAAATGATGCAGGTAATTCCATATCTTAAAGTGTAATCTGCAGAACGCATTCCACATTCATAAGCTCCATGCTAAAATGATTGTTTGTATTAGTGCTTTTGCGGCATCGGTACCTTGATCTGCAGCACCTGCTCTACCACTGGGACAGAGTAGGTTCAGAGGTCACAGGTGCCCATGTGATAGCTGCAGTAATAACCAAGTCTGTGCAGTACAATGGCTGCATTTAGGACCTGTACCAAAACAATTATGATAATAAGTAGTCTATGTTGGTGGCACAGTAAACTCTAAAAATAAGCAATGCCTGAGTTAAGTCATGGTGCATGGCACTACTTAGAATCATTGCAGCCATGTCCATTTTTACATCAAACATGTTGTAGCTCGTGTGAGCCAACTCAGATGTGGAAGGGTATGTGTATTTTGGCCCGACAGTTTGAGATTTCCAGATGGCAGGACTCTTCTTTGATCTCTTTGTGAGAGTAGGTAACACCCTCATTCCTAGCAAGAAGTGAAGGGGCAGGGTTTGTGGAGACCGGATAACTCTGTACCGTGGGGAAATACTTCCACCATCTTGTTTCTCTCAGCCTCTCTCACTCATTGCTGTCTCCTCCACTTCCTCTTGAGCAAAGCACTTTGGGTGTAATGTCAGAAGGGCAAAGTCCACTTGTTTTACAAACAGGGATTGAACCACTAAGACAGGACAGCTCTAGTCCCATCACTTGTGGGTTTTCAACTTTAAAGGAAGGGGTCCCACTCCAACCTCACCTCCAGTTGTGAGGAGAAGGCAGGTGTTCCTAAACAGAGGTAATCTCTGTCCCCCAACCAACCCCAGGCACCATCTGCTGTTGGATCAATACCTGCTTCTCTGCCAGCAACACTGTAGCCCAGGACTTCTGAAGGTGTCTGTATGCCTCCCCTGTGTTTGGGAGCCCAAGCAAAGGACTAATCCTGGCCTTTGAGGGACTCATAGCTCCTGAAAACCAGAACAGTCAAGATCTCTGTGTTTTTGATGACAACTCACTGCAAGTCATGATTCAAGCATGGTCAGCACCAAGCAAACCACCAGGACCCTTCAGCGTTGCCTTTGGTGTTCATCATTCTTCCGCCATTTGCCTGCTCTAATCTGTTCATCGGCACACTGCACCAGCACAACCAAATAGTGCCCTCGGCTTGTACCAAAGAATCGCATCGACTTGCCTGTGCATCCTGTGAATCAGGCTCTCTGTCTCCCTGCCAGGACAGGCCTCTCACTAACAATGACTAGAACGTATGGAGAGGGCTGCTGAATCCCCAAATAATTTCAAGACAATTCCTTCCCCTACCCATGTATATACGCAAGGAATGTGACCCATATTAAGACCCCATGCCCCCAGCTTACTGGCCACTCAGACATGCCCCACAAAATGTTGACCTTAATTGGCTAGCATCACAGGTTACATGAACTCGCATTCCAAGAATATGCACTGACTCCACTAACACAACCTCTCACGCTCCTGCAAGGAGGTGGGGGCTCCGGCAGGCACCCTAATCAGCTAAACAACATAGAGAGGAGAGTATTGACTGTTAGGTTTCCTGCCCCCTACCAAGACCACTCCCTCACAAAATTGGAACTGAGAGATGATGGGTAGGGCTATTATGTTCTGACCACCTGCCAAGACCAACCATCAAACCTGTGCATGACTTAACACAGATCAGGATTTTAGCGAGCACATCAAAGAGCATCGCCTCAAAAATGCCAACTACATGCAGAGGAACACTTTTGAAAGTCAACTTAAAAAGACATAGAACTTGACATCTTTTTGGATACCATTGGGTTCAAGCCTTTGTTGTTGGTATTCACTGTAAGTATGTTTGGAGGTTTGACATGAAAAGCTCACAATGTTGGCTAATGCAAACATGGTTAGCTACGTCAAAAACATGTCAATCCTCTCTGAAACATACACATGCATATGTTCATGAATAATCTTATCAAGGGCTCAATAAGTTATGTCAATATTTTGGCTAGATCACAATGTGAAAACTGGTGCAATATGAACTGGCACTATATCGTCAGGGATAGGTTTCATGAACCACAGCTGATATTTGTGTCTAAATGTTTGCACTTAGCGGCACTCATTTTCAACCTTCGATCTTTGCAAAACTGCCAAACCAGACTTCAAACCCTCCACGTGCCTCTTTTCACTCGTATTGCATAATGAATGAATAAATGACGACGTTTTAACATTTCTTAAAGCATTTTCCCTTGGGATATTATGAGGCTTCCAGTGTGGAAACAAATGTGGACATCATGCTTTTGAGCTTTTAAGGCCCAAATGGAGGTACACATGCAATGCCTGGCTTAACTCAATCTGTTGATATGCTGAACTGAAGCAGGGGATTAAGTGATATGGGAAAAGGAGCTGGGGTGCATTAAGGGGGCGTAGTCTACATGGGTTATGGCCTTGCGGCTGGCTGGTGACCTGCCAGGCAGCCCCTTGCAGGGATCATCACCCTCTTCCCCGAAGGTGCGAGGGTGATGATACCTGCATGTCTTAGCTAAAGGGATGCCTGTTGGGGGTCTACATCACACCTTTTCGCCCCTAATTGTGGTGCTGACCCCCACCAGAAATCCCCTTAACTAAGAGATGCTTGGATCATGAACCTCACGCCCTGGGGGAGAGGGTACTGATCCTTGTATCTCCTAGTTAGACTGAAGCCAGGCGGGGGTTGACACCCCTCCTATTCTTCTTTAATGGTGGTGCCGACACTCGCCCGGCATCCCATTAACTAAGAGATGCAGCAAGCACCCCCTGGTGATCGCTGCATCTTTTAGTTAAAGGGACACCTGGCGCAGGCCAGCGCCACCTTTATGGACCAAAGACAATTTTTTCTAAAGCTAGAGGCTCTCCCACTTGAGCGAGAGCTTCAGGCTTTAGAAAAAAATAGGCATTTGCTTGAGGTAGCTTTGCCTTTTCTTTCATAGTTGTAGCACCAGCCTACCAGGCACAGGGGGCCTGCACCCCAATTATGAATTAAAACCACTGTGTTCTAAAGCCTGAAGCTCTTGCGAGAGGTTCGGTCTTTAGAGAAGAAAATAAGCCTTGACCTGGACTCATTATTTAGGGAGCCCCGTCAGTGCCCCATATCAGAGACGTTCTTCAGAGACTGCTCTGCCCCAGCTAGCCACGGCTCACTTGTAGCCCTCAAAAGGGGTCTATGCTTGAGAAAATCCTAGCTCTCCCAGTAGTCTGACAATTTCATGGGTTTTGGATGAGCTGTGACGGTCCATGACGCGAATGCAACTCATGTAATTGTAATTACTATTCAGTTAAACCTTTCATTTGCATGTTTTTAACTGGTGTGCTCTTATGACATGTTTGCTGAATTGTGCTGCTTTTCACTCAGTTTTATTTGTATGTTTCAAATTGAGGTGATTTCGTTTTCCTACTATGGCGACTATCTTCAAATGATTGCCTTTTTTGTATATTAAATGTTGGTGTATTTAAAATGATCTTAAGGTAAGATGACACTGTTGAATTTAATGTGGAGATGGATCTCGTTGCCGCAACACAACTAACACAAATGTTTGGCAAATTCCTCAGTGATATCCTGCAGAAAATGTTCTATCCGTCCTCACCAGACCCTACCATGAATTTCAAATCTGATTGGTTCTCCCACCCAGAAGAGGTACACCAAACGGAGCTATGTGCATTTTCCCAGTAGATGTAAACTCTTTATTTGTCATTGTCGTCAACTGAGTCTTGTGTTCACTGTAAGACATTGGTTCAGAACCAGACCTACCCAGGCTTCCCGCATGTCTTTCAATAAGGTATTGTATACACCGTATGGGAAAACAGTATACAGCAACCCTAAGCCTCCTTTAGTGGTACTTCGAGTATGTCTTTACATGGGTACATTCTATCCTCCGTGTAAACTCACCAATGCAGGAATATTTTATTTCAGTATGTTTTCAGGGAACAAGGAAACCGTTTTTAAACAATGAAAAATGGAGAAAGTGGCATGGTAAAAAAGGAGATGTTCCATAGGGTTTCCCCTGTCTCCTAAAAGTGTAAGACAGGCCAGTATTTAAGCAGCAAGTTGAATGCATGGAAGGTACCGATCAAGGCATCACATATGGGAGACTCTTGGCATGTTTGTGATGCTTGGTAGGGTCTGACTTCTCTTTAAATGAAGACTTTCCCAGGCCGCCCAAGAAATGAGCACTTATTATGTTCTTTCCCTTTGAAAAAGGACCAGGTTTGCCTTGCTCTCGCTTGGCAATAGGGGATGTTATTTCCCACTGCAGGGACTCCATGATGCCCTTATCCAAGCCTATACCTTGCTCACGTTTGGGATCCAGTCATAGGTTCTAACTTATTTTAGTTTTTTTTAATATGCACCATCTATTGGTACCTTAACACATTTGAAACATGCCCAATCTGCCCAATTTATTTCACAGAGTGGTGATCGTGAACCACATCAAACGACCTATAGTTTTTCCTCTTACAGTTTGAGATAAAATGATGTTGTTTCAATTCAACACGAACATTTGGCATAATGGTTTTTTTGCTTAACAAATAAACGTTGTCAGGAAGGCCATAGTGCTGAGGCATATGATGGGTTTGAATTACATTTGACCTTATTGGCTGCTTTAATAGCACATTTATTTATTTATTTATGTATTTATTTATTTATGTGTGCATTTATAAAGCGCCTTAGGCCCCAAGCAAATGGGCACTAAACATACAGATAAAAACATAATACATATCATACAACACGATAAAAAAGCAAACAATATCACCGAGGCCCGAATATAAATTCCAAAAGAAAAAAAAAGAAAAAACAGCTGGAATAAAAACAAGGCACACAGGCTAAAAGAACCAAGTTAAAACAGGCATAGCCTAAGTCAAATAGAAAGTTTTCAGCGCTTTCAAACATGTAGATATGCTGAAAATCAGAGAAAATTGATGGAAATAGAAGAGCCTTTTCAATTTTACAGAAGATTTAGCTAACTCTGCTGGAGTGGTATCTGAGCAAAAGAACCCTGTGTATAGTATCCTGATCCAACCTATAAAATTCTCTCTGAACCAGTAATTTTGCAGTACTCTAAATAAAAATGGCCAGTAAACCGCATCAAAAACTTTTTGCATGTCAAGCGTGATCGCCACTCACAGCAGGTCTTTCGGGACAGTTGCTAATACATTATAGCAGCGTTGTATATTCATCGCTGTGGATCTGCCTATCACAAAGCCTGCCTGGTCTTCATGTACCATAAACGGCATGAGTGGGGTCAGCCGGGATGCAAGCATCTTGGCGAAAATCTTAGCATCAGTGTTATCAACGAGAGGGGTCTATATGAGCCGCATTCCTCCAGTGGCTTCCCTTGCTTAAGTAGTAAAGTAATTATAGCCTCCCTCGTAGTGTTCGATAATTCCCCTACTTCGAGGGCCTCCAACCAGACTGCGTGTAGTCTAGGAGCGAGGAGGCCGGCCAACTCCTTGTAGAACTCAGCACTCAAGCCATCCGAGCCCGCAGCCTTGGCGTTGGGCAAAGTTTTTATGGCCTCCACTATCTCTGCCACAGTGATGGGGACCTCGAGTGCCTCTTTTGACGCTGTTGAAAGGAGCGTCATCGGCATACCCGGCAGATATTGGTCTATCTCCTGTAATACTTCTTTTTCCTTAAGATCACCGTGTACTAAGACATACCGACCCTCCTCATCAGTCTCTGTGCTCGGGTGTGAATGGGATGGATCTATGTATCAACGTCATTATACCTCTGGATCGGCTAGAAGATGATGTATAATGTCGTTGAGATCCCCAGTCGGAGGCCAGCTTCATAGCCTGGTGATTCACAAAGTGTGTTTCCTGAAGGAGTACAATCTTGGGGCCCAACCTGTTGATATAAATCATAATTTTTCTTCTTTTTATCGGAGAACCCAAGCCCCGAACATTAGAGCTCAGTAATGAAATAATATCCTTATCCCCTTTAGCCATGGTCACATGGGTGCATTACGCTGTGTGCAACGTGTCTCCTCTTGTGTGTGTCCATCACTTTTCTACATGGCAGTACCTTTACCTGTGTTTTTTTGGTTTTAAATTCTCCCCTTCTACTCCCCCACACTTTTTCCCACCCTCAAAGTTCCCCAACTTCAACTATTTCCCCTTCCCTTCCCCCTGCCCATCCCAAGCCGGATAGCCTGTGCTTCTCCGGTCGTCTCAAGCTTTGTATTACTATAACACATTCTGAACCTCTGAAACACCACATTTCTCTCAACTCTGATTCCAACTTTGCATAATAACAGTTAACAGTTAACATGGGTGTGAGCAGGAGTTAAGCAGTCTATAACTTTTGGATGCCTCTTGCCACAGTGTTTTCGCGTCTCTCAATGATGTCTGCATCAATTGCGACATCATAATTGTCGACATCTACCCTTGTTTGCTTTGTTGGGAGCTGTATGCTGGATTAGACGAAACTCGTGGCTTCCTCTGGGAACGTGAAAAAATACATTTTGTTATTGTGCTGCAGCCTTAGCCTTGCTGGGTAGAGCATTGCGTAGGGTACATGCCTTTCTCCTAGTAGTGTGTTGACACCAACAAAGGAGCGTCTTTCCTGCTGCACCACCAGTGTGTAGTCTGGGAATATACGAATAGTGTTGGTCTCCCAGCACAATTCTTGCTTGTCCTGGGCTGCCATTAACACCAGATCTCTGTCCCTGTAGTTCATGACGCGAGCTATGGTGGGTCTGGGGTATGCCCCCAGTTTGGGACGCGGGGCCATCGTTCTGTGCGAATGCTCCCCGATGAACATTGGGCACCAACCAGGATTCCCCAGCAAATCTCTCAAGAGTGTTTCCACAGTGGTCTCCATGGGACCCTTGAGGGCCCCCTCTGGAACTCCGATGATGAGTATGTTATTTCGCCATGATCTGGCTTCTAAGTCTTCGCATTTCAGCTTGACAGACCCAAGATCTTTCTCATGTCCGTTACCGTGTAGCAGAGCGATTCTAGTGCATCTTCCAAGGTGCTAATACGAGTTTTAGCCTCCGTTATTTGACCAGCAGCCTTTTTCAGTTGGTTTTTAATGGTCGCCACATTCGCAGTGATTCCGTCTAGTTTGTCGTTGAGGGCCGAGAAGCTCTGTTGCATTGCCGCAAAGACAGCCTGCAGGTCCATGGTCGTTGCTGTCACGGTTGGTTCATCTAGAGGCACCTGTCCGGTGGCCATGGCCTCAGTGTAGGGTTTCTTCACCTGCGTGGTGAATTTTTCTATGGCTCTTTTGCCTTTCTTATGGCCCAGTCCTTTTGGCATCGTCTAATACCTTGCTGGTATTAGTCAGAGGTCGCGCAGTCTAGGGCGAATCCTACTGTGTAGTGCGTGCTGTTCACAACTTATCTGCAGCTCGCCAAACTGCAACGGTGCAGAGGAGCAGACCTCTCTTTGCTGCATGAGTGTTCCGCTGTGGGGGCTTCTCGGGCATGATTGACTAACTGAGTCCTCAGTTTAATCCAGACTGCGTATATGTGGTTTATCAGCTATGTTTCTTCTGACGATGAAGGTGCACGTGCCATTCGTCAGCTTGTGTCCGTGCTCCAGAGTGCTGATCCACGTGTCAGGGGGGTGCCCCCGTATGTCAAATGAACATAATGCTGTGTCTCATGTATCTCTCAGTCACAAATCACCTTATGACCACGTTCCTTTCCCTTGAGAGGCCTCCCGGTGAGGATGCATGGATGGCCTGCCCCAAAGTGTAAGTCAGGGAAAGTCTTCTCAGCCGTTGCTGTTCGAGGTCCTTCTGTACTCTCCAACCCCCTGCGCACCAATATTCGCCCCACCGTGGCAAAGAGTAACGTTGTTGCCAGATGACATCTTCTTGTGTAGTAACCCTTTGTGGGGGCCCCACGTCACTCACAGTCAGGTGACGGGGAGACCACAGTCCACGTCCACGCCCGCCTGTCTGGCTGTAGGATTCTTTGCATTGTCTCGGGATGTCTTTATGTGAGACTCCATGAGTCTATGCACCAGTGTCCTTCCACCAGTCCAGTGTGAGTCGTATTTGTGAGACCTTATGTGTCCCCGTCTTCTAGAGCATGTTGGTCAGGCTGCAGGCGCACAAACGCCTGAGGGCGTATTGTACACCTTGCCCTGGTAACTGGCATTTTTCCGTTATAAGGGTGGTCCGGTAGTGTATCTTATGTTTTCCTTTCCACCCCAGGCCAGAGACGTATTGGAGTGGGACTGTTATTCTGGCCATGCACTGCCGTATGACGATTGGTGTCCTTGCTACAGGGCTCATGCCAGCCCCGGCGGGCAATGAGCGTATCTGAACTGTTGCGTTTTACCGGCTTGACTTTGTGGAGTGTCGGGGACAACCGCAAGATTTCGGTCTCAAGCAGCCACACTATGGGTTCCCTGCACGCCCGCGATCCACTCGCGGGTTGAGTTCGGTCAGCGAAGTGTAGCAGTGCTGCCATATGCCTGCATTCGTGGTGGCGCCTCCTCATGTGCCAGTCGTCCCACGAACTAGCCTGGTGCCACCTCCGTAACCTCCGTGTGACTCGTTGGAGCGTTAGGGTCCCTCGGTATTTCTCAGCCATTCCTTCTATGAATCGCATCACATTTTCACTGTGCCTTTCTTGAGGTTTCATGCACATTCGCCTGCAAGCTTGAGCCAAATCGGAGCATTATTACAGATTTATGATGTCTAAGGCCCGGGCTGGAGCAGGAGCTCACACGGCGAGGTGCATCCCGTTGTGTGCCCAACAGCGCCCCCAGTCCTGCACTTCTTTGACACAGGCACGTTCCAGCATCTGTGAGCCAGCTGCATGGCATATCACAGCCTGCATTCTCCAGAGTGCAAGTGCAGGTCCTGGACGCCATCTGGCACCATGTGGCCCAGCACATTGCCCTCCCCACCACTCAGGCACAGGTAACTACAACCAAGGCCCACTTCCAACAATTGCGGGCATGCCCAATGCGTTGGCAGCATTGGACTGCACACATATAGAGCTGATGGCCCCCCATGCCACAGAGGAAGTGTACACGAACTGTGAGCAGTACTATTCTGTGTTTTTCTAGGTGTGTTTTAAACTAAATTGCATAGAGAAAGTATTTTAAAATTTACACTGTGAAACCGAGGCCTTTTTCTCCCATTATAGGACTCACAAACTTAGGTGTGCTTTTCTAGGTGTGTTTTAAAACTAAATTGCATTGTGAAAGTATTTACAAATGTGCACTGTAAAACCTAGGACTTTTTTCCCCATTTTAGGACTCACAAACTTAGGTGTGTTTTTCTAGGTGTGTTTTTAAACTAAATTGCATTGTGAAAGTATTTTTAAAAAATTGCACTGTGAAGCCTAGGCCTTTTTTCTCCCATTATAGGGCTATCAAACTTAGGTGTGTGTTTTTCTCCTGTTTAAAAGGCAGTCTGATAGTCTTAAATCTGATTCTCTGTCATCTTGTCTAATTGTTCAAACTTATTGTGCCTCTCTCTGTCTCGTTTGCTAGCACCCTGCCCCTTGTCTTTCCTTAGTGTTCCTCCCTTCCCTCTCCCATCCTCTTCTCTCCTCTCCCTACCTACTCTATTGTGCTCTCTGTCTCTCCTATTTTCTCTAATTGCTTCTCTATCGACTATCCTGCTCTCCTCACTAAATCTGGTCGGAAGAAGTTTACCAAGGACATCCTGGTCTCCAACCCAGGCCTCCCTATCGCTGACACCTATACCAGTGCCTCCTCCAGGGAAACTTTCACAGACATTGGGCCTCATTACAAGCTAGGCGGTAAGTTCCCTACTTTACCACCATGGTGTAAACTCTGTTTACACCATGCTGGATGGCGGATTTACCGCCCCATTCCAAGGTGAGTGGGGCGGTAAATCCCCATTCCCCATTTATCCTTCCCCATTCCCATTTTTGCCCATAGGGCATAATGGGAGTGGGGAAGGCGCTAATTACGGCACCGTAAATTACGGTGCCGTAATTAGCACCAAGGCGGGTTAGCGCCTTGCATTTTAACGGCTGCTAAAAGCAGGCGTTAAAATGGTAATCAGGCGTTAAGGGGTAACGGAGCCGACGGCGCCGTTAAACCCTTAACGCCTGGGTTGTAATGAGGCCCATTCTCTTTGTCGTTCCCTCGCGAGATCTATGGACCCTACATATGGTCTCTGTGCTCTCTCCCTTCTCCTCCTCTCCTATTAATGGTGGCACCCGGTGGGATGCCCTCCTGGTCTCCTTCCACTCCTCTAAAGTCATCATTAATGTTTATGTAAATGGCACCGTCTTGGTCCAAGGCTCACAGGCCAACCATCTCCTCTTTGATAGACGCCTCCCGCACCTCATCAATTTCCTTTCCTCTCCTGCTGTCCCCTCGCCCCCATCCACAGCTTCCTCGCCTCCCCCTGCTTCCTCTTCCTTGGCTACCCTGCCCTCTCCGCCTTCCCTTTCTGCCCCCCCCCTCAGGCTTCTTCTACATGTCTGCAGGGCGTACCTCTGATGTGTACCTCTCCCCGGAAGTCTTTCAAGGACGGCAACCTTCTCCATATTGCCACTCTTAACTCTCACTCAGCTGTCAAGCACTGCTCTGACATCTGTCACTTTCTAGAGGAACTTGACCTCGATGTGCTCGGTCTCACCGAGACATGGTTCACGGCCAGCTCTGTCACAAGCTTTGACACTCTCTTCCCTGACGGCTACAAGATACTCCCTGCGCCCAGATCCAACCGATCCAGCGTGGATGTAGCCCTGATCTTCCCCATGTGTATTCCTGCCTCTGTCATTCCTAAGAAGGCCTATTCCTCTTTCAAATGCCTAGTCTGGCGGCTTTCTATCTCTCCTAGCCATTCCCTTACTGTGGCTACTATCTATCGGCCACCTGGTCTTAAGTCATATTTCCTCTCTGAGTGGTCACACCTTTCCTCTTCCCTCCTAGTCTCGACCACTCAACTCTTCCTTCTTGGAGACTTCAACATCCACCTTGATGCCTCCTGTCATTCCGCTGGACTCTTTCGCAAGCTATGTGACACTCTCTCACTCTCTATTCTCCCCTCTGGCCAGACGCACTCTACAGAGCACATTCTGGATGTTTTGATCTCCTCTGACCTTCAACTTTCCTCCCTCTCACCACTCCTCTCTCCTGGAGTGATCACTTTCTCCTTTCCTCCCAGTTCACCCTTTCCACCCCTCAGGCCAAGCGAACTCCATCACTGCCTCCCACCTTCTCGGTCATCCAACCTATGAAGCGCGTGTCAGTTGAGGGTTTCGCCACCACCTTCTCCCGTCCCCCTATGCCTTTGGCTGACTCACAACCTGACACAGCTCTCTCCATTCTACACTCTGCCATCTCTGATACTCTCAATGTTCTTGCCCCTGTCATGAGGATCCGCCTGAAGCCAAAGCTAAGTGCAACTCCTGGTACGACTCTGACCTTGTCACCCTTAAACGCAAGTGCAGGGTGGCTGAGAGGAAATGGCACGCTTCATGTACATCCTCTGATAAACTGGCCTGCCGCCTGCTCCAAAGGCAATACCGGCTCTCTGTCTGAAGAGAGCTCACATCCAAGCCCCCGTCTCTGCGGCACCTAACAACTCAGCCGAGCTCTTTAAAATATGCAAGGAACTGGCCAATCCTGCCACAGTCTCTACCTCTCCTATCCCTTCCCAGGCCCTCTGCATGGCACTGGCTTCTCATGTCATCTCAAAAACTTAGAACATCCTGTCCTCTCTTTCCTACTCTTACCCTCCTCCCTCTTCTCCCTGCTCTTCCTCTGGCCCTTCTTCGGCCACCTCTCCTCCCTCCCTCTCTGCCTTTCCCCTGTTCTCCCTTGATGAGGTTTCTAGACAAGTCTGATCTATGAAAGTCTCATCAAAGCAGGTTCATCCCTGTCCCTCCAAAATCATCAAGGACCACATTGACTCCCTGGCTCCTGCCCTGGCTGACTTCTGCAACAACTCCTTCACCACCGGGGTCTTCCCTTCTCCCCTGAAGCACTCCCCTGTCCACCCTCTTCTTAAAAAACCCTCTGCGGACCTGTCTTTTCCTGGCTAACTATTGCCCAATCTCTATCACTCCTTTCCTGGGCAAACTCTTGGAAAAGCTGGCCATCTCCCAGCTCAGTATTCACACTGAATCTGTTGGTTATCTCCATAATTATCAGTCTGGCTTCAGAGATGCCAGAAGCACGGAAACTGCTCTCCTGAACATCCGTGAAGATCTACTCTCCAACCTTGATTCCAACACCCCCTGTGTCCTTATCTTACTGGATCTCTCTTCTGCCTTTGACACGGTCAACCATGCCATCTTGCTCAACCATCACCGTGATAACCTGGGGATCACTGGGCAAGCCCTGGCGTGGCTGTATTCTTTCCTCTCTGATCGACCATTCCAGGTTCAACTTGGGTCCTTCCTCGCCTCTACTTTTATCTCTACCTGTGGTGCTCCCCAGGGGTCTAACCTCTCTCCCTGGCTTTTCAACCAATACCTGGCACTTCTTCCCCACCGCATTGCCACGCTCTGCCCAAATTTCCAATGCTATACGGATGACACTCAGCTCATTTTCAGGCTACCCACAGCCACCTTCTCTCTCTCTCTCTCATCTCTGACTGTCTGTCCGCCATCAAGGAGTGGTGTGCCGCCTATGATCTTTGCCTTACCCGCTCCCCCCTTTCCTGTCACTCTCTGGCCGGCCTCTCTTGGTCCTCTCCCTGCTTCCACCAGTGAGGCTAAAAACCTCTGGGTCATCTTCGACTCCACACCCTCCTTCTCTCCTCACATCTCTGAGGTCTCTAAGAATTCACACTACCAGCTGTACCTCCTCAGAGGTATTCTTCCTTTCCTCAGAAGCTCACTGTCTCCAGAGCTCTGGTTCCTTCTTATAGGTTGTACTACTGAAACAGCCTCTTTCTAAATCTGCCTGCCTCTACTCTCCGCCCTCTGCAACTCATTCAGAACAGGACTGTGAGACTTGTCCTTGGCCTCAAGCCCAGGGATCGTATCTCTCCAGGACTGAAATCTCTGCACTGGCTCCCAGCCTCAAGCCCAGGGATTGTATCTCTCCAGGACTGAAATCTCTGCACTGGCTCCCAGTGGCAGCGAGGATTAAGTTGAAAACCCTCTGCATTGTCCACAAGGCCTTCTGGGGCCTGGGGCCTCAATACCTGCATCTTTCTCTTCCCAAATATCTGCCTTCTCGAGCTCATCGCTCATCCAACTCCAACTCACTCATGGTCAGTCGCTTCTCTAAGAAACAAGTTGGTGGTAGATCTCTTTCTTCGGCTGGGGCCTTCCTCTGGTACAGCTTCCCTGCCTCCCCGAAACTTGAGGAGAATCATCTCCGTTTCCGGAAACACCTCAAAACCTTTCTCTTTGCTTCTGCTTTTTCTCCTCCTCTCCCCTGTTGACTTCCTGGCTGAAACTTAAATTGGACTGGTTTCCTGGCCACCCTCTGATCTCGGGCCCAGGTCCTCTCACCCTCCAGTCACAAACTAGCAATGCTTTCCTGGCAACCCCCTCTCGTTGGGACTGTTTTCTGCATCCCTACAGTCTCATTACCAGCACCTACATTTATGTATGTACTTACCCTTGCACTTGCCACCTGCTGGCCGTGCTTCTACTTATTGTTATTTATTCTCTTATCCCATGTACTGCACTGTCCCCTCCCCACACTTCCCCCTTCCCATGCACTTGCGCAATCTGAATGACACCGGGCCTAGTAGGATCGGTGTCTATCCTCCTTCTGTTCCCCCTCCCGTGCCTCGTCGTGCCTTGAAACACTTGTGTATAGGTGCGTTATAAATGCCTTATCATTCACTCAATGTCCAGGTGACCTGTGATGTCGACCTCACCATCGCCGCTGCACCGCTTCCTGGGATCAACCCAGGACTCCATGGTCCTACAGTAACAGCATCCCACAGGCGCACATGGCACATTATGGGGGATAAAGGACTTGGATATTGGGTGAGTAAATACACAACACACACACATTGTTGTATGGGTCATAGGCCAGGGGTGTGGGGGGCTTTGCACCAATGCATGTCCTACAGCCACCCTGAAAATGCATTACCATCAATGGCATGTCCGATTGAGTGCACACAAATCACACGAACAACAGGAGACATGAATGGTACCATTGACAGGCCATTCCATTCTGAGCTCATATGGACATGTACATGCAATGCACTACAGGATGAAGTGTACCTGTACAACATCCCATCAAGGGCCATGTAACACATGCACTGGTGAGACATGGCGCATACATGCAAACTCCACAACTGCGTAGATTCTACAGTCAAAGGCACTACCACTGTTGTGCACCATCAAATGTCAATATCAAAGTGAACGGCAATGGTCCGCATGTACTGCATAGTTTCCACTGGCATAGACACATAGTGCCTAGGTGGGACTGCAATGTAGGTAGCAGAGGGGTGGTATCTCATGGGAATGGAAGGGAGAGTGTCAACACGTCCACTTTGTGCCATGAGTGGCCTCAGTGTGTCCAAAGTGGGGATTGGCCTTCCAGGCCTTCCATGCATGTGAGCCGTCACGTGACATTCATGCAAGTCAGCTAATGTCCAGTCCACATAGTGGCTGATAGGCACTGTGTACAGTTGCGGCTGTGGCAGGGGCACAGCAACGTGCAACCCAGACAATGTCAACAAGCAGACACAGCGGTGACTCCCACCAGGGCCAGTCTTGTCCTACCCCTAGCAACCCATCCCAGGGACCCAAACCCTACATAGACTGCATGTCCCGCAGTGGCTGTCAAAGGGTGCAGCAAGGCGCCTGACGCTTCCCCTGTCGACGCACCAGATGCATGAATTAGAGCACACTCGCAGTCATTGTGAAAAGCTCTGTCCAGCCACATGCATGTCATGGCTCACCTTGTGTCCTACCCCTTGCAGGATATTCTAGATATTTTCTACTTCTGTGGTTGATGACCCCTCTGAGAGATTCCCAGATGCAGGACGAGGTTGCCTACAATCGAGCACATGGGTTGTCCCGGACAACTATTGAGCAGACCTTTGGGCTATTGAGGGCACATTTCCGATGCCTACACCGGCCTGGGGGTACACTCTTTTACAGGCCAAAGAAGGTGGGGAAGATAGGCCTGACCTGTGCAATGTTGCACAATATATGCATCAGATGCAACATTCTCCTGTCCTGGAAATGGACATGCAACCACCAGAAGGTTGAAGATGTTGAAGAAGGAGATGCAGCTCCAGCCATGTACCGGCATGTGCGCATGGATGCCAGGGATGGGCGTGTAACCTGTCAACAAATCATTGACAACTTCTTTTGACTCCCCATCCACTGGGCACGACCCATGCCCCTCACTACTTGTGACATGCACAACCAATGAATCAGACCGCACCAGGAAGGAATGTCCAGTCATTGATGTACATGCTTAACTAGATGTATTTTACATGTAAAACTATGTGCAACCAATGCCCTGTGCACCCCTACCCTCCTCAAACTACCCTCCCCAAACACTCCCCTCCCAAAACACCCTATACCCAAACACCCCCTCCATAAACACCCCATCCCAAACACTCCCTCCCCAAAGACTCCCCTCACCAAACACTCCCTTCACCAAACACCTCTAGAAATCAAAGGCCCTCATTCCAACCCAGGCGTTAAGGGTTTAACGGCACCGTTGGCGCCGTTAACCCTTAACGCCTGATTTCCACCTTAACGCCTGCTTTTAGCAGGCGTTAACTACCAAGGCGCTAAGCGTCCTTGGCGCTAATTACGGCACCGTAATTTACGTGCCGTAATTAGCGCCTTCCCCACTCCCATTATGCCCTATGGGGCAAAAATGGGAATGGGGAAGGGTAAATGGGGATTGGGGATTTACCGCCCCACTCACCTTGGAATGGGGCAGTAAATCCGCCATCCACCATGGTGGAAACGAAGTTTACACCATGGTGGTAAAGTAGGGAACTTACCACCTGGGTTGGAATGATGGCCAAAGTGTCATTAATGGTGTGGTTCAAAGTCACCTCCAGTGTTTTTTAATGTCACAGGCCTTGGCATGTGCCAGTGATCCTGACAGCTGCTGGGAGTGGCACCTTGTGTGGTGACACTCAAGGAGGGTATAATCCCTGGACACCAACACGGCCCAGGGCAGCATGCAGGGTGTGTGTCAGAGACTCTGTGAGGGCAGAAACACCCAAGTTACTCTCCCGGACTGTTTGTGCAAGGACCACCGGAGCATAGGTTGTGAGCCCAGGGCACGGGCGCAGTGCTGGCTGCTGGCCTGCACACATTCCTGCATCATACAGGACTCTTCAGTTTGCTCCTGACCATGTCCGCCATCTCATCATGCCTGCCCTCAATTCTGTTGATGCGTTTGTTTGCTTGTTTGTTTGTTTATTTGTAAAGCGCAAAACCAGGCCCACGGTGAACCGGGCGCATAATCTTACAGAGAATGATACAGTAAACAGTAAATGCACAGTAAAATTACAATACTACAGAGAATACAGATACAGTATATACACAGATTATATTACAGAAGGCAGGCAGATCTTAGCTAGACGCCTCACTGAGTGTGAGAGAATAGCCACATTTTGGCGTTGTTTTTGAAGGTTTGGAATGACGGTTCAGCTCTGATGAGGGTGGGTAGAGTGTTCCAAAGTTTGGAGGCTAAGACTGGAAAGCTCACGTCTCCCGTTTTTTGGAGTTTGAATCTGGGCAGGGCAAGGCTGTGAGTTTGTGCCGATCTTATGGGACGAGCGGAGGTATGGGGTGTGAGGCGGGAGGAGAGGTAGGGTGGGACATTATTGTTCAGGCATTTGTGGGTCAAGGCTAGTGTCTTCAGGGCAATTCTTTGTTTTATCGGAAGCCAGTGTAGGTTAGATCTGACGGAGGAGATGTGGTCATGTCTAGGGATGTTTAAGGCTGCCCTTATTGCATTATTTTGAATGGTTTGCAATTTATTAAGGATGGACTGACTGGTCCCGAGGTAGAGGGCGCTACAGTAGTCGATTTTAGCCATAATCAATGTTCTAGCGAGGGTGATGCAATTCATAGGGTTTAGGAAGGGTCTGCAGGCGGTGATACGTTTGCAGGTATAGGCAGAAGCCAACCTTACTGCATTAGTTTGTCTGTTCAATGAGAGCGTGGAATCAAGGTAAACGCCTAAAGGTTTGGTATCTTTAGAGACCTTGTTGTCGTTGCCATCAATGATGAAAGACTTGTAGGTTTGATCCAATTTGTTGAGGCGATGGCTGGATCCAAGTAGTAAGAGCTCAGTCTTATCATCATCAAGGCAGAGTTCATGCTGTGCCATCCAGGCCTGGATGACCAAATAGACATCATTCAGTGCTTTGGTGTCTATGGTGTGATCGCCCGTGATAGGAATGAGTATCTGGATGTTGTCCGCGTAATTTGTGTAGGAGACACCCAGATGGTCGAGCACATCGAAAAGGGGCTTGGTGAATACGTTATACAATGTAGGGGACACACAGGAGCCTTGGGGAACGCCACAGTGGATGGGGCGGGGTCCACAGATGCTGTAGGTGAGAATACCCTCATGCATCTGTTGGCAGAATCGGAGAAGTGAGCCGCGGATTTAAGGTGTTGGCAGAGTATCTGGTGGTTGACCAAATCGAAGGCTGCCGAAAGGTCAAGGAGAAGGAGTAGAGCTAACTTCCCATTATCCTTTAGTGTCTCCAACTGAGTTTTCAGATCAATCAGGGCTGATTCAGTGCCGTGTTTAGGACGGAAGCCTGATTGTCTTAGCCCCAGGAGATTGTTGGATTCAAGGTATTCTTGAATCTGCAGGTAGGCTGCACGGTCCAAGATCTTGAGCAGGAAAGGGACAGTCGTGATGGGTCTAAAGTTGGTTGGGATGTTAGGGTCAAGGGAGGGTTTTTTCAGAAGAGGGATAACCCATGCATCCTTTAGGTTGTCTGGGACTATACCCGACTTGAAGGAGGCATTTATGAATGCGTTGATGAACGGGGCTAAGTCATGAAATGCTTCCTTGATGATAGGAGCTGGGCAAGGGTCACCTTGACAGTTGGACGGTTTAAGGTTATTTATGATTTCTTCTACTTCAGAGGTGGTAAGCGGGGAGAAGGAGAAAGGTTTATGAGAGGAATTGGCTTGAGGCGTACTGGGAGATGGTGAGGTCAGTGGTTGGCCCAATTGTAGGGCTTTTTGTTTGTCGCTGATTTTGGTTTGGAGGGTGGTAATTTTGCCTAGGAGTGCTGTCTGTATGTTCGTGCACCAGGTACTATCTTTGGTACACGGGTCGGGGAGGGTGCAGGGGTCTCGGGTTCCTTAAGAATGTTGAATAATTCCTTGGTATTCGACTTGGCTGAGGCAATACGGATGTTGTAGGAGTCCTTTTTGGCTTGGAGGATGGCTACTTTATAATTAAGGGTGGCTAGTAGAAGACCAACCTTATGAGTGTCAGAGGGGTGGCTTCTCCAATGTGACTCTGCAGTGCGTTTCTCTTTACGTAGTACTCTGAGTTGGGGAGTGAACCACGAGTTGAGGTGAGCTCGCTGTTTGGATTTCCTGAATTTAAGTGGGGCAATAGAGTTGATGGCTGCAAGCACTGACTGGTTGTATGTGTCAGCTAAGGTGTATGGGTCCGAGCATGTGTCAAGAGCTATGTTAAGGTGCAGGTAAGATGAGGGGAAGTAGTTTTTCCCTGCTTATGTTTTTTTTATTTCTAGTGAGCGTGGCTGGGGCAACAGGAGGCGAGGGTAGGGAGGTTGCGTCAATGCTAAATGTGATGATGTGGTGATCAGACCAGATACAAGGGGTATTAGAGAGCATGCTAATATTTCAGTTGGTGTCACTGAGCCAGTCGAGGGACCATCCTTTGATTTGAGTAGGTTCCTGTAGGTGGTGTGAGAAACCTAGCTCTGTTATGGTGTTGGCAAGGTCGAGGGCCGCAGAATCATTAGGGTCTTGGTGGCCTAGATTGAGGTCCCCAAGAATAATAGTTTGGGAGTTGGATTTAGATTTGTCGAGTACTAGTGTAGAAATGTCATCCAGAAAGGATGTGGGTGAACCGGGTGGTGTGTAAATTAGGTGGATATTGATAGTTTGGTTGGCAGTAAATTGGAGTTTGACAGACAGTAACTCTGCAGATTCCATCTTGATACTAGGGACAGTTCTAAATCCTAGCGTATTTCTAAAGATAAATGCAACTCCTCCACCTCTTGAAGTGCGGTCATATCTAGCGATGGAGTAGTCTATGGGGATTGCCAGTGAAAGTGCAGGGCCTGATGCAGCGTGTAGCCAGGTCTCTGAGATGGCGATAAAGTCAAGTTCCTGGGTCTTGATCAGGTCAGCAATGTCCAAGGCGTGTGCCGCTAGGGACCTTGCGTTGATCAGGGTGGCCTTGATAGAGCTGCTGTTGCTTTTATCCGGGAGGTTAGGCTGATGGCAATGTGGCGCAAGTGAGGTTGACGTAGGTAAGGGCGGACTGATCATTAGGTTTTTTGGTAGTGGGCTTAAGTGCATAGGGTGACCCTTCTTACCCAAGAGTCTAGAGCCTAGTCTTACATTTCTTAGGGCAGTAGAGCAAGGTTGGTTGGGAGTGGGTTTTTTTGGCGAAGTGGTCAAGCCATAAGGCTGGGGCATTAAGGTAGATGTTGTGGTTCTGAGGTGCCAAGGTTGACGGTGTGTGGGCAGGGCTGCAGGTGGGAGTCATGGCAGTGGTGTGCAGAGGTACTGAATGCCATTAAGTAGGTTGAAGCGAGGTAGAGCGTCCAAGTAGAAGGACACACTAGAGGTAGGACTTGTAAAAGTGCGAATAGTGGCCTTAAGGGGGGGCAGGCGAGGTAACATGTTACCAGCATTAGGGTAGTCAGTGAACCTATAAGTGGTAGGGCGCCTCAAAGTAGGGCAATACCGGTGCAGAGGGTAGCATTGGGACTGGGCCGGTCACTAGGGACCTATGCTAGAGTTGAGCACATCAGAGTAAATCAATGCAGAATGGCTAGATTCTAGCACAGCTAGATTCGAAACTCCTGCACATCAGGGTCAAACAATGCAAAATAAGGCACAGCTAAATTCGAAACTCCAGCACATCAAGGTCAAACAATGCAAAATAAGGCACAGCTAGATACAGGATGCAAATACCTCAAAAGGTGGTGGGATGCGAGTGTCACAGCCTGAGTCCAGTAGTGAGGCAGTGTGCTAAACAATGCGGGATACAGACCAAGTATAGTCGCGTGTGTATAATGCGTACATTCATCTCCCAGATGTTTGGCATTGAATGTGGAGGGGAGCTATGCAGATATGAGGGGCTGAAGCTTGGCATGTGGTTTGGGGTGTAGTCCAGGGAGCCGGCATGCTTTCCCCTACTTCCAACACTGCTTCATCATCTGTGGAAGTGACAAGATGTGACGATGGCTGGTGTTGGGTAGATTTTGGACCTGTTGACGGGCCCGATGGCTGCACTTCCAGGGTAGGTGGTTGGGGCACAGGGCCTGATGTCTGCGCTGCTGGGGCATGTGGTTTGGGCACAAGCCCCATGGCTGCTCTGCCGGGGCAGGTGGTTGGGGCACAGGGCCCGATGACTGTGCTGCCATGGCAGGTGGTTGGGGCACAGGGCTCGATAGCAGCACTTCAGGGGCAGGTTGTTGGGGCACAAGACCCAATGTCTGCACTGCTGCAGCCAATGTCGGCTGTGTTGTGGTGCTGCGTGCTGTGGTTCCCTTCCTCTGTGTGGCTGCTCAGGCTGTGGAGTGTCCAGCATTGTCACTGTCAGAGGATGTGCCTGTTAGGATGAAATGGGCAGGCAGTTATTCATCTGTGTGTCACCTCAACAGACTTGCAATACACAGATGTGATATTGTGTGTGCCCTTGCCTATACATGAAGTCTGGTTGTCAGGAGTGATTTGATGCATGCATGCATGTATGTGTGCTATGGCTGCACATTGGTCGTAGTCCTGCCATGCTGCCTTGGACTGGTGAGTACATCATGTATAAGCTACTTGTCATGTTGTACTTTTGCGTACATGACCAGTACTCATGAGCCCATATGTATGGGTGCATGCATTTTGGGTGCAATGCTTGTACATGTCCTACACTGGCCCACGCCCCTGGCATTTGTCTGAGCAAGACCCATTTTGATGTTGTGGTCATGTATAGTTAGCATGCACTTGGACAAATCCCCATGATGTGTGGTGCATTTCACAAGCATCTCATGTTTTGTATTTTTATGTAGCTTGTTGTACTCACCACCCTCTGCTTGCAGCCTTTCTCCTGCCTCTGACGCTCCTACTCCTTTGAACCCTTCCATACGCAGCACCATGATGCATGTCTCCTCCAACGGCATCAGTTTAATGGGGAGGCCGTGCCGCCTCCAGTGGCAAGGAAGTCCCTCCACTGTGCAGAGTGTAGGTTCTTTACTCTGAGTCATAGGTCATCCCACCTTTTGTGGCAGTCTTTTGGGGTGCGGGGGAAAGGGCCCACTGATGTGCTCTCCCATATTGCTGACTTTCTACCCTAGCTGGTTCGCCAATTGTCTGATAGACATAGCCCATCCGCATTGGCCACTATGGAGGCAGTCACCCCGGTTAGTTCATGCTCCGTGAACCACGACTTCTGTTGACAGACATCCGGGACTCGAGATTTTGATATGCCTGCCATGTTGCCAGTGTTTCTGTGACTCGAGGAAGTGCCAGATTTTATATGATATGATATGATATGGCATTTGTAACGCGCCTATACACGTGTTTTGTCTTTATCAAAAGGGCCACTGGCGAGCTTCCAGTTCCTGCAATGAAGCTGTTTGCGGTTCCGGTAATTCAGTTGCCAGTGTTACCAGCATTGGTTGGCCCATTGCCGGTGTTTCCGTGATTGTGCATGCCGGAATCGCTGTTACTGGAATCTTTTTACACGGTAACACCAGTGTTTCATGGTTTTGCCTGTGTTTCTGTCATGCCGTTATCACTGATTCTGGCAATGCAGGTTGTGTGCTCCCACAAGGTTGTACTCTACCAGGGATTCTGTCAGTTCGGTAGCCAGAAACATTCCTGCCGGGATGACAGAATCACCAGCGATTTCGTGGCTGACTCACCCTAAGTTACTAGGGGAATCCAGACGTGGACCCCTTGCTCACTATTCTTAGAGAGGCACAGATCCACCCTACTGATGAGGTCCAACCAGACTGAAACACGTGTCTAGGGTTTCTGTTGGTACTCTTGTTCAGAGGAGAATTGCCTAGCATTTCGGTGCTGGACTTCACCAGGGCAGGAAAAAGACTGATATGTTTGGGATATTTCTTCTCTGTGAAAGATAGTGAGCTAAAGACTCTGGGTAAGTCTCTCGTAACCAGGACTCATGTCTGGCAGAGGGACTCCCAGGACCCCCCCCTTGTTAATTTGCATATTTAAGTAACTTTGGGTCTCACCCTAAGTTACTAGGGGAATCCAGACGTGGACCCCTTGCTCACTATTCTTAGAGAGGCACAGATCCACCCTACTGATGAGGTCCAACCAGACTGAAACACGTGTCTGGGGTTTCTGTTGGTACTCTTGTTCAGAGGAGAATTGCCTAGCATTTCGGTGCTGGACTGCCCCAGGGCAGGACAAAGACTGATATGTTTGGGATATTTCTTCTCTGTGAAAAATAGTGAGCTAAAGACTCTGGGTAAGTCTCTCGTAACCAGGACTAATGTCTGGCAGAGGGACTCCCAGGACCCCCACACTCCTTTGTTAAAACTCATAATAAGGGACACCAACTATGTTTTGGAGAAATTTAATATGTTGTCTGACAAGCTTTAATGCAAACTTGCAACAGTCTGAGAGGGGGGAATGCCAGGAGATTCTGCAAGTATACTCAGGTCCTGTCCACGAAGGGAACACTGGCTGTCTGGGACCCAGGAGAATAACAAATACCTGAACATTAGATTGGATCCAGGTCACTTCTCCCTGGGAGTAAGGGGCAGCACAGCATGGGCACAGGATACTGCTCTTTTCCCCTCATGCTCTCTGCCAGCTCATGTCTTGGGAGGATAGCCCATGGGCAACGTGCTTGCCTTGGAAGCAAGACGATATGGAGCACCACAGGTTCGATCCCCGGGTCCGTGCTTAGAAACCTCCAGGTATTAAGCGCGTTATAAATAACCTATCATATCATGTTCAGGCATCTGGAGATACAGAAATGGTGTGGGGATGGATCTGTCCTGCTCGATGGTACCAGCCAATAACTCTAAAAAAAAGAAAACATTTTGCTGTGTAATTTTGCAGCATGATCGATAAGACTACACAATATTGTCGAAAGCCAAGGACACTCTTGCATCTGGCACCAGTAACTTCTCTACTGGAAAGGCCCCAGGGAGGCACTGAAAACCCATTCCTGCTAGCGCCTAAAATAACTCTGCCATCTCTTGCTCGCTGACAAAATGTCAGTGACAGAGCTCAGATTGGATTGTGTGCATGGTGAATGAGGTGCACACACAGCAGAAAAGGAATCATGTGTGTGGTCTGGCCCTCAGAATGCCAGACTTGTATTACCATTCAAAATGGGAGGGAATCGTGCAATAGTCTGAAATCTATTGTTTGTGGACCATCCCTCAGAGTGCCATATTTACAGGACCACATACTGTGGGGTAGAGACAATGGGAGAGGACAGTCACTGTACAATTCGTGGTTCCTGTGCCCCAATCTGGGGAAATAATGTACTATTTACAGGGAAGTAGTAGACACGTGTGCATGTGTGAATGTCAAACAATAGAAACTGTGCTGAACATTTTGTGATCCTAAATCCCTCCGAGAATAATCCATTGTTGGAGTGTTAAAAGAGATGTGCTTTCTCTTGCTCCAACCAAACGTAGCAGTCTGATCTGGAAGACTAGGACAGATCGTCAAAAGTGCAGAAAAGTAAAAGGCATTCTGTTTGGTTTTATTAAGATATACAAGGTACCATGTTATAAGATTGTCTATGTTTTGTATAGAGATGTGTTGTGTGCATACTATGCATTTCTATAACTACAATTATTATCTTAAGAATTATTTCTATTGAAAAAGCACATCGTTTAAAAAGGTCCTGCTATACATCCTGCAGTTCCCCGGAGGTCTCACGTGACTTTGATTCTCCTGCATCAGAAGGATGGCTAAACTTTGAAATGAACCCTTATCTTTACATTGCTTCTGAACAGATCTATTTGTGATGTAAAGTGCTATCTGGATGAGCTACACCCTTTATTTATTGAGTTCCATTTGGGAAGTCGCGCTTTGGCTGGCTTTACAACTGGTTGGCGTCCTGGAAGATTGCATGAAGCTTAGAGACAATGGGCCTCATTCCAACCCAGGCATTAAGGGGTTTACGGCGCCGTAAACGGCGCCGACCCTTAACACCCGATTACAAGGTCCCTTAGCGCCATGGTGAGTTTAACGCCTGCTTTTTGCAGGCGGCACTAAGGGACCTTGGAGATAATTACGGCACCGTAATTTACGGTGGCGTAATTATCTCCTTCCCCACTCCCATTATGCCCTGTGGGGCAAAAATGGGAATGGAAAGGGTAAATGGGAAATGGGGATTTACCGCCCCACTCACCTTGGAATGGGGTGGTGAATCCGCCAACCACCATGGCGTAAACATAGTTTAGGCCATGGCGGTAAAGGTACGACCCAGGTGGTAACTTACCGCCTGGGTCGTAATGAGGCCCAATGGGCCTGATTCACAGAAGCGTTTTATAACGGTGCAATCCCATTGAAAAAAGCTCTGGGCCTCATTACAACCCTGGCGTTAAGGGGTTAACGGCGCCGCAAAAGGTGGCGGCGCCGTTATCCCCTTAACGCCTGATTACGAGGTCCCTTTGCGGGTTGGCGATTTTAAAACCTGCTTTTTGCAGGCGTTAAAATCCAATCCGCAAAGGGACCTTGGTGCTAAGTACGGTGCCGCAATTTGCGGCACCGTACTTAGCGCCTTCCCTGTTCCCATTGAGCCCTACGGGGCAAAAATGGGAATGGGGCAGGGCCCATGGTGAATGGGGAATTACCGCCCCGCCAACCTTGGAATGGGGCGGTAATTCCTCCATTCACCATGGTGGACCCCGGCATGGACCATGGTGCTAATAGCACCATGGTTTAGCGCCGGGGTCGTAATGAGGCCCTCTGTGTATTAATTTGCCCGCAAGATGTGCCCGTCAGGCACAAGGGGCTAAAACCCTGGCTGAGGGATAGCAGTGTCAGGGCGATGAGGAAAAGACATATATATTTCTTGAAATTTCTTGAAGAAAGCTTACATTTTAAGGGAAACGTTGTTAGAAGTACCCACACTAGTCATGCTTTCATTCTGCGTTTGGTACATTGTATGGTGGGACAATGTTTATTGTATTAATATTTATGATGGATTGATGTTAGCATCTGCATAGGATAAAGTCGTAAATCGTGCTTTTATTATACACACTATGCCTCGTCATTGCTACTGTAAAATATTCAATAGGCTGCAAGTGTGGCTACAATATATGCCAGCATTGACAAATGTGAACATTGCTTTAATATTGCCAACAGCACAGAAGGAAAGCAGAAGTATTTCCCGTCAATACAACAAACTGTTATTTTGGTGGCATTGGAAAGGGGTTGAGAACGCGAGCATCTCTGATGCCTAACCTCATTAACATGTAATGCATGAAAGGGGCAGATGTGACCATTTTGTGCATTAAAAATAATGAGAGAAAGTGACATGCACCACTACTACCGACTGTTACCGCCATCAATATTAGTGTGTAAATGCATAGAAATTAAAATTACTGTAGGTGGCATTTCTTGAATACCATCAGTGAACTCCAGAAATACCAATCCAATTACATGGGCCGGTCATATTTCTGTAACTGGGTGGACTCTTTGAAATAACTCCAGCGGTGATAATTAGTAGTGGCAGTATTTCACCCCAAATATACACCCAGACTTTAATGAAGGTCTTACAAATCTTAGATGAAATAGGCTTTTTCTCTGAAGCAAAAGCGAACAGGCAGCATGGATATATTAGAAAAAACGGTAGCTCAATTGTCCTCCTAAAGCTATTACATGGGAATGCATGTGCAGATCTCTCAAGGCGCTCATTTTCAAGTGCTGGTAGCTCATCCGTTCCCGCTTCTGTATTTGCATCCCCAGATAACTATAGATAAAGCACTACAAGTCTCAGAATGCAATGCGCCAATCCACTTGACATGGAACACTGTAGTCTGCGCATGCACAATATTGTCTGAAAGTGAGCATTTGCATGTTTAATTAAGCCTTTTCTAGCTTGGTGAAAAATTGAACATTCCAGCTTCATCCATATTTTTATTAATAAATACATTCCTCTCCACACAAGCCTGTGACTGCCTCTCTGCTCAGAAGCACTGCTTCAGAAAAGATAAAGCTGCACAACCATTGCTAAAATCCCACTGTTGTAAGGTAATTGGTCCAATGCAGTGAGTTAGCTTTGATGAAGAATCCTGCCTGGCTTTTCAGATGTATGTTGGGGAAAACTCAAGGGGCTGGGCCCCACCATCCACTAGAGGATGTTGGGACCCTGCGTGGCATGGGGACGGTGTCCCGATCCGCCCTCCCCCCACAACCCTGGTGGGCTCTGAGAAGGGGATCATCACAATGATAATACATATTGACTGGTCTTTTGTAAGGTGCGGCAGGTGGGTGAGGGGATTAGAGAAATTAAGGAGTAGAGGGAGGAATGGGAAGATGTGAAGGTACAAGAGGTTGAACAAGGGAAAAGTGAATTGAAACTACAGAAGGAGGAGTTGATGAGAGAAGGTAGGGTACAGGAAAAGGAGAAGGTGTGGATAGACCCGTCAGAGCCGTCGGTGGTGAAGATGTGGAAATTATCGAAGAAGCCGTTGGAGGTGGAACAGTGGGAAGCTTCCCGAAGCTAGGTCTGCGCTCAATACATACCATAATAATAAAAAAGATAGGGGGCAGAAAAAAGGTGAGGGGTAGGATGAGTTGACATGGCGCAAGGGGAGAGTGAAGACAATCAAGGAGAAGGAAAAACACCAAGAGTTAAGGTGGAGAACCACAAGGATGTGGCAACAAGTTGGAGAAAGAAAGACGTGTGAGGACAGGAGGGGGGTCAAAAAACCATTAGGAGGTACAGAGCCAGTCAGTGGCAGACAGTGAGACAGTGAGACTGCAGACAGCTAGTGGCTGCCTAAGAAGAGTGTGAGGAGGCACAGTTGTGTGAAAGAATGACAAGGTGGCTAGCCTACAGACATCAATATTAACCTTGCCTAATACTGAAGACTGCTGGTACCCAGCGAGCCCATGCCCCAGACTTACCCAAAGCACTGAAAGCACATACAACGTATTTCCCTGAACTGGAAAAAGAAGGACAAGCATTATTTTCTTCAAGAGGCCTGGTTAAAAGAGCCATGAAAATGCTGTTGGCAGCACCCACCATGTCCCTATTCGAGCCACATCGAGCTTATCGATCCAACTTTGCACTACTATGGAGATGCTGATGCAAACCAACTTCTCGATCTCCGATGATTTGAGCTGCCCCTTTTTGAGCCACCTAGAGAACTGAGTCGAGCTGTGAAGTAGAAGCCACTCTCCGCTGATCCCTTAAGCTTCATCATCAAACCACGAATCATCCCACTGATACTGAGCACCAAGAACATCAGCTTGATCCTGTTGAGCCACTACAAAAGACTAAGGGCCTGATTTACAGAAGAGTCTTATAATGGCGCAATCCTGTAGGAAAGCGCTCTGTGAATTAGACCCTAGGATGGAGTTGTGAATGGACTAAAGGACACTAAAAAGTCTTTTTTTTAGGTTATTTCACCCACTTCTCCATATCTTTGGTCCGAGAGACAGTTAGGACACCATTCCATACCCTAAAATACATTTTGGAAATAATTATTTTGAATTTCTACATTTCTGTTTCTTTTTCCTTGCTGCTGCCATTTACACCCAGGGTCATCAGGCCATGCACCTGTGATTGCAGTCTTTTTGGAAAGTCCACCCTATCCCCCATATCCAAATCCCCAGCCTGTCACTGCCAACTCATTGCCTCTTACCATCCTGCAGATGCCACACCCCAAAGCCCTACTTTATAGGCTGATGGGTTGTCCATTTATAAGAATCAACAGTCCACCTTTTATCTTTTCTGCTCCTCATTTCATTGTGAAGAACCCATAGTAGGTTTGTTGCATCATCCCAATACTGAAGATCTGGTCTTACATCAAAACCTGGTGACGTGTGGCCGTTGAAGGAGGGGAGTGATTTAATTTTGGACTGTGTGTGAAGAGTTTAAGGTGTGTGGGAACAAATAGGGTTGGCCACTAGGTGACACATGCAGGTGTTCTGCCCTAACCATCGTGTGAAGAAAATCTGACAGACTTCTGACTCTGCCTCAACAGACCCTGACCTTGATGGGCCAAAGTCCCAACAGGACACCAAGCATAGCACCTGAGCATGGTAGAGTGAGGTTTAAGGAATCTCTAAGCCTGCTAACAAACAAGTTAAGGAATGTTAAATGGATGACTGTAGTCCACAAATTTCAAGCAGCCCTGCCTCTGAACTGAACATTCTTGCCTCCCACAACCTTTAACATGTTAATGTCTGACTTTCCAGACTGCCTGTTTCCATCATCTGCCAACTAGCAGATGTTGTTTATGTTCCTCTTCGGTCTGAATGTATCTTTTGAGTCAAAGAGGGACAGACAGAGTGAGTGAGAGAGGGACAGGGACAGAGAGACAGAGAGAGTGAGAGAGTGAAAGCAAGAGACAGACAGTGGGATTGACAGGCGGCATTGTGAGCTAGAGAAATAGGACCTGTCTGCAAATGATACATTCTGAGTGCAGGTTAGCAGGTTATTTTGCTTTGTAAGTCCTAATCCCTCCCTTCCCCTGACTAACCAACTCCTCTCTAAGATCTTCTATCACCTTACACTACAGAAACCATCCACAGATGGTCACCACAGGTGTAGCCATTAACATTTCAATACTAACCGAGTAATGGCTCTCCTTATCAGCGGCAAGGCAGACCTAAAGGGCTGTACTCGATCAGATCTTGTGCTCTTTCCCATAGAAGAAATACTCACATGTTTCTCTGCCAAACCCATAGACAGCATATTATCACTGACCGGAACCGGGTACTTCTGACCTGCACCGATCTACTCCACAGGGGTTGCACCTGCCTGTCCCACTGTCTCACTAATGAAACCCGACCACCACTTACATTACATTACACTATGGCCATGGCGCAAGTGTGGCATAAGTGTATTGTTGAAGCTTTAATTGTGCTTGGTAAGGGAATACTTTTGCGTGATGAAATTACAGATGAGGAGCATTGTAAGGGTCGTCAGAATGCCTCATTATGAGTGTGTTATCACACACTGAGTGTGGATGAGGTGCATTGTGAGAGCTTTAAGGGTGCACCAGTACTATATGTGTATTGCTATATATATTGTAAGTATGGATAGAGATGCACTGGGAACACTATGAGGGTGTTGAGGCACTGTATGGGCATGCTACTACATGATGTAAATTGATAGATGATTATTGTGAGAGTTATGAGGGTGCATTAGTGTGGGTGTGCTATTACATTCTGTAAGTGTAGATAGAGGTACTCTGTGTGAGCTGTGAGGATGTCTTGGTAGTGTATGAATGTGTATGCAAATATATGTTGTAAGTGTATACAGAGTTGTACTGTGATAGCTCTGATGGTGTCTCAGTATTGTGTGGCCTTCCCAATTGGGTTTACTGCAAAATACCAGGAAAAAAAAGGTTGAATGCATGTTTACTGTGAATTGGACCTGGTATAAAAATCAAAGCCCATAATACCGAACAAGGGGAGCAAGGTTGCCAGGCTGTCTCCCACTCCCCTAGTTTGGAATTATGCACTGCAGAGGTTGCAGGTGTGTCTCCCACATAGATTAAATGGCCAGCAGGGGGGAAAAACGAAATCCCAAAAGCTCGAATTACAAAGTGCAAAGAAGTGGGCTTCACAATTTTGTAATTCAAGCTTTTGGGGTTCAGTTTTATAACATGGATCCTTCTCAATACATGATATAAGTGTGTCAGAGGTGCATTTTGAGAGCCCTGAGGGTGCCTCGCTCTGGGTATAGTATTGCATATTGTAAAACTGTGAATAGTAACTCACTGTGAGAGATCTGACAGTATCCCAATATTTTTTTTGTTTTGCTCTGTCATTCTGCTCCTGGATGTTATACATGTTATCCATAGGGAGAAAGATAAAGATTGTGGCATTGACAGGCAGCATTGTGAGCTAGAGGAATGTCACCTGTCTGCAAATGGCCAGGGGGTAAGAGTGCAGGATTGCAGATTATTGTGCCTTGTAAGGCCTACTCCCGATTCCCCTCTAGGATATTCTACCACCTTACACCACCCACACCACCAACAGACGGCCACCACATTAGCACTAGCCATGCCTCAACTAAGCTTTCCTCTTTAGCCCTTTCACCCTCTCCAATATCTGAGTGAAAGCACTGTAGTCTGTAGGGGAGAATATATGAGAATATGAAGACTTCCTGTATCTAAAATGAAAAGGCACCAGAATAATGTCTCACTTTATTTATGACTTGTGTTTTTCATTCACAACCCTGAAAATGGTGAACCTGTGGGATGCAAGCAGTTACCTGTTCAATGGAGGGATAACACCCGACACACGGCACCCATCCTGCCACCCACACAACAGGAGCATTCCGTTGAACTGGCCCAAGAACTGGCTGGTAACCAACTTTACACTTACAACAAGAAATTACAAAAAGCTATTTGTGGTGAAATATACATTTTTTCAGTCATAAATGGTGCCTTCCTATACTTGAGCAATGTGTTGAAAGCCAAAGGATTATCAACAGTTTAAATGTTATTTGGAAAATATTCACGAGCCTATCAAGATAGGCAAATTATATCATTGAATTTCCACTTTTAAAATCACACCAGCCAATGTACTCGTCTGTATTTTCATGACAAAATTATAGGTTTTTCCATCTACAATAGTGAGCAAAAGCAAATGTACTGCATTATTATTACAATTTATGTCAGAAAAATACTGTAACTGCCTTCTTGTAAAAGCAAACCCTCTTGCCACTGTATTTAAGTCTAAATTATGTCTTTCAAATGCAACATCTCTGTATTTAAATATGAAGAAATAGACAAATTAAAGTGTACACGTTGCAATGTGCTATTTATTGAGGATATGTTGATCATAAAGGAAATTAATAAAGAATGGCTTGTTCAATGTCGATACAAAGAAGCAAACGTGCCTTTCATGTGTAGGAAATCATATGGTGTTCTGAGTTGGGTTGTCCAATGGGGGATTTGTTAGCTCTCCAATGAAACCTCACAACAATCTTACCTTCAGTCTCAGTCCAGCATACATGGTTAAATGGGAGGTAGGCTTGACACTCCAGAGATTAGCTTGGCCAGCATAGGAAAACTGACCTTTGTAATTAAAGTAATCAATAAGACGCATTAAACCTTCCATTACCTTCCATTACAAAGACCATCTGTTCAAGGCACCTGGTTAATGAAGTGCCTCCCTCTCATATGGACTCATCTCAAAGGACATACTTTTAAAATATACATGTAAACTCCAGCAAGGCTAAACCTATGGTCTTTTGCAAAGATATAATTTGGGCTAATCACATGGTGGGAGTCCTGTTTTCCAAACTCCCCAGCTTCAAAGTTAGATTACTGCCTTAAGGTCTAACCTTTTGATATCTGCTAATTAATCGAGTCCACCAGATGCCCAGAAATTGGAGCTCAGACAAAGGGACCTCTGAGAACTGTTTACATGACTTACAATGCTAGCACAAGAGTTAAAAAAAATATTCTGGCCATAACACCAAAACCATATGACATTGAATCAATAGGAAATGTGTGTGGCAAACATGAGATTCAATGAGGCTAAAAGCAATAATTTTTGGGCTTAAAAGTTAAAAAAAATATAAATATGAACAACTGTTGCATATTTCATCACACATATTCATTTTGGTTATCCCTGAATTGGTTGCAGCCATGAGAATCCAGAAATACATATTTAATTGATGTGCCATATTGCTAAAATGATAAATATTAGATTGTTTGTTTGTTTATTGATCTATATGGTGCACCAAACCCGGGGGTATCTGGGCACCTCAACACAAAAATTACAAATATACTTTCAGCATGAGCTACAATATTTACAATTAGATTCTACTTCAAAAAAGAGAGTATATACATGTAGTACAGGTGCAGAGGACAATACATTAGCAGTCAGTGGCAGTGGCTACAGTACCAAGGAGTCATATGACCACACATGAGCAAGGCTCGGGCTATCCAGTTGTATCAGCGTTCCTTAGCTACGAGCCAATTTATGGTGTTTCGCCTAAAGTTAGGAAAAGGTTGGTCCGCTCTCAAGGAAGGAGGGAGGGCATTCCAGGCTTGCGCCGCCATAAGAGGGAAGCTGCTCCCCCTGCTTTTTTTAATTTGAATCTAGGAACGACCAGGCAGAATGAATTGGCAGTCCTTGTAGGTCGTGAGGAGGATTTTTTGATGATTTTCTCAGAGAGGTAGAGTGGGGCTGCTTGATTAAACCATTTATGGGTTAATGAGACAGTTTTAAGCATAATTTTGTCCTTGGTGGAGAGCCATTTGTTCTGTCTCCTCAGCTCTGAGATGTGCTCTCTCCTTGGTATGTATGCCAAGTGCTGTTCTAAGCGCATTGTTTTGAAGAATTTGGATTTTATTAACAATGTACTTGCTCGCACCCAGGTACAATGCATTGCAATAATCCAGCCTAGAGAGGATGAGGGCTCTAGCTAGGATTGTGCAACTTTCTTTGGAAAGAAAGGGTTTGCTGGCCCTGATCATTTTACAATTATATGCTGTAGAGGAGGCCATAGCATTGACTTGCTTACTTAGTGTAAGGGCTGAATCAAGGTAGAAACCTAAAGTTTTTACTTCTTTTACCACTTTAATATTATTCCCATCGATATTAAAGGAGGTGTATTTAGTACTAAGTTTGTTGAGTTTAGCTGTAGTTCCGAGTATTAAGAGCTCAGTTTTATCATCATACAAGCATAGGCCATGTGTGGCCATCCATGCCTGGATGATTAGATATATTTTATTCACTAGTGCCATGTCCTTGTCGCACTCTCCGGTAAGCGGTATGAGGATCTGGGTGTCATCTGCATAATTAGTGTAGGTGACACCCAGATGGTCCAAGTCGTCGAACAGTGGCTTTGTAAATATATCATACATTGTTGGTGAGAAACAAGAACCTTGTGGCACACCACAGGTTATTGGAATGGGGTCAGCAGCAGCTGAAGAAGAGAAGACTCTCATAGTCCCATTGTTCAAAAAGGATTTTATCCAAGTAATAGCATCCTGTGAAAAGTGAGCCGCTGAGGCAAGATGTTTATATAGTACTTAGTGATCCACCAAATCGAAGGCGGCAGAAAGGTCAAGGAGAAGTAGCAAGGCCATTTCTCCTTTATCTTTGAGTTCATCAATCTGGGTCTTTAGATCTATTGGTGCCGTTTCAGTACCGTTTTGTGGCCTAAAGCCAGATTGGCGTACTCCCAGAAGGTGATTGGTCTCTAGGTACTCCTGAATCTGAGTGTAGGCCACTTTGTCTAGTATCTTGAGGAGGAATGGTACGGTAGTAATCGGCCTATAATTAGTGGGAATGGTAGGGTCCAGAGATTGTTTTTATGAGGGGTAAGACCCATGACTCCTTCAAGTTGCTAGGGACAGTACCAGATGAGATAGAAGCATTAATTAATTTAGATATAAAAGGCGCCAAGTCTCTAGCGGCATCTTTAATTATCTGAGCTGGACAGCTATCTCCTTGACACCTTGAGGGTTAGAGGGAGGCAATGATTTTTTCTACCTCATGGATGGAGACCTGTGAGAATTTGAAGCGATGGGGAGGTTTAGTTGAGGGAGCCAGGGTTGTGGCGTGCTGGCCTATGTTTGGTAGATGAGCTCTTTTGTCTCCAATCTTGTTCTGGTTGAGGGACATTTTGTTTGTTAAGGCATTCTGGATATTCGTGCACCAGAGTTTGTCCTTCAGACAGTCGTCTGTCTGAGGTATGGGAGCTTCCATTTCTCTTACAATGGTAAAGAGTTCCTTAGTACTTGAACTAGCTTTATTAATCCTATCATTGTAAGTTTCCTGTTTGGTACGTATTATTTCTTTTTTATAGATGGCCACTATGTTGATCAGGTTTGTTTTATTTTCCTCAGCAGGTAGATGCCTCCAGAGGACTTCTAGTTTCCTTTTCTCTGCTCTCAGGGTTTTTAGTTGGGGAATGAACCATGAGTTCAGGTGAGCTCTAGGTTTACTTTTCCGCATTTTAAGTGGGGCAACTGCGTCTATTGCATTAGTCATGGTAGCGTTGTAAGCATCTACTAAGATGTCAGGATTGGAAAAGTCTGGCAATGAGTTGAGGGTAGGGGTTATGAGTGGTATGACCGTGTCAACCGTGATATTCCTTTTGTTCCTCATGAGTAGTGGGGGTGCTATTAGATTGACCTTAGTGGTGGGGATGTTAGCTAAGAGGGTGAATGACAGAGGGAAGTGGTCTGCCCATTTTTGGGGATAATAGAAGTGAGTGATGCTTCACAATTGACGTCCGCCACCCAATCTAAGGTTCTACCTTTGTCATGGGTGTCCTGGGCCGCTCTTTGGGTGAATCCAAGTTCGGTGAGCGTGTTAGATAATGCTAAGGTGTGCTGGTCATTAGGATCATTGAAGCCCAGGTTGAGATCCCCAAGCAGTACATTTTTGGAGGAAGCTTTAGTGTTATCAGATAGTATTACGGAAATGTCTTCTTCAAATGAACCAATTGGTCCTGGTGGTGTGTAGATTAAATGGGCTGTTAGAGTTGGGGATAGGTAATGTAACTGTGAGTAGTTCACAGGAGTTGACAGCTGGTGAAGGGGCTATTCTCATAACTAAGTTAGACTTAGCATTAAAGGCAATGCCTCCGCCTTTAGAGTCTGCTCTTATGATATTGTAGTTGTCTGGAACTGCAAGTAAAAGGGCAGGGCCTGCCGCTGCATGTGGGCTTGACTCAGTTATTGCTAGGAAGTCAAGGTTATCAGCTGTGATCAGATCTGCTATCTCAGTAGCATGCACCACCATCTAGCGTTAATTAGAGTGCCCTTTATGTTTGAGGAATTGGTGTTAGTCAGGGAGGCAATAGGATTTCTCTGACTTACTTTATTTTTAGAACTTTGATAAGTGGCTGTGGCATTATTTTTCTTTCACTCATTAATTTTGGTATTAAGGTTAGTATCTCTATGGTTGTCTATCTCAGTAGCATGCGCCACCAATGATGTTGCGTTAATTGGAGCGTCCTTAATGATTGAGGTATTGGTGTTAGTCAGGTTGGCAATAGGATTGCTATGATTTAATTTGTTGTTAGAGCTTTGATTGGTGACTGTGGCATTATTTTTCTTTCTGTCATTCATTTTGATATTATGGTTGTTCCCCATATTAGGAAGACCTGTTTTGGCTAGAATATTGGTTGGTGGTTAATGGAGTCTAATTAGTCTAGCAAAAAGTTTATTATTTCTAACTGTAGGACAGGGGATATTTGTCATGCTAAGGAGGCAGTTAGATTTTGGATTAGTGGGTGGCCCACACCACTGGTATATTCTGATTGCATGGGTTTGGCATCAAAGTTCAGCGTAGGTATGAATCTGGTAGGTTTGATAATTACAAGCACTCTGTCTAATTTGAGCCGTGGGAGGAATGTAGTGGGTTTGATTTCCAGTAGTGGTAGGGTTTTGTTTGCCATAATAGTATGTGGAAGGTCAGGGTAGTAGGAGACTACTACTTTAATCTGAAGGCTTGCAGCCAATAGGGCACACAGTCAATTTAACAGGTAGGCAGTAATGTACATATTGCTGGTAGCGTGTCTCAGTGGTTGAGTATGACAGTGTAGTTTTACTAGTGACCTTCGGATGTGCAGGCCCACACGTTGATAATAATTAGGCAATGAGTAAATGAGTAAAAAGATTGAACAGTGGCATTACTGTCTTGCTATACAGAAGGCAGCACTAGGTCGAAATTAGGCATGTAAGTTTTCTACTAAGCCAAGTTAAGGGTGGAGTCTCATGTCACACCCTTTAATTAAAGGCACAGTATATTAACGATTTACAGGATAAATTAATCACACTAGGCTAAGCATAACAGCATTAATCGCACGATAATGTGGTAGGCTAGATAGGCTAGGTCAAGACGTTCAGAAATACAAAAGTTTATATGAGAGGCTCAGAGGCATTAAAGTGCACAGTATGTTAAGAATTGCAGTATGGATCAATCACTAAGCTGTTAGGCAAGAAGTCAACATATACTGGGTCATACATGCGATTATTGCATGCACTGAGTTGTACATATGATCCGTAGAACAGTAGTTTGAGAATGTTATTGAACGTGAAAGGCAGTTTTTAAGGCCACGCGGACATAAGCTATGATTTGCTCATCGGCGGCAGGAAAAGAACGGCACGCGCAGTGGTTGCTGACAGCGAATGTTGTTGTCCAGTGCGGAGGATATATGGAATAAAACATGATTTTAAATTCAAAAGTTTCCTGAGCATACATACCCTACCTTTTCACATGTTGCAAAATATGATCTAGTCATATATATTAGGGGTGTATGCTCTGTGAGTGTCTCTCTATTAATCACGCCAATGGAAATACTTCACCAATCAAAGGGTGTAATGATGATTGCAAATACCTTGGGAACACTTGAGGGTCTTTGCTAGCACTGTGCGTTAAAGAAGAATGAACATGAAAATAAATCCCCTCAACAAAGGAACATAGACCTTCTAGAACCTTGCGTCTGCTGAGTCCCAGTAGAGAGTGGAATGGGATTTGCCCTCCACTAGGAGGACCTCATTCCAAATAGAATGCTTGAGCATATACATTTGGAACTGCTTTTTGCTTTCTCACTGCATTGCAAAGCAACACAGACGTGTTATACATGGGGAAAAGACAGCCTTATCAAGCACATAGAGCACATCTAAAGCCAATCAAATGAAACCCTCTGGATGTTCACAGTTGTAGTCTGACACCGGATCTGTGAAAGGGTGCACCTTTCTACAGCTTCAGAATTGATTGATCATTTTTCACCGGTGAAAACAATAGTTATTTATAAAAACAGATTAGAGATTAAATGGATTTTAGCTGTGCCACTTTCATTTACGTAGAAAAGTTGCACTTCCAAATTAATACTAAAGTTTCACCAATGATCTTGTGTTGAAGTGAGAGGACCACTAACTAAATACACCCAAACAGTACGGGATGATTGGGGGCGGGGGCTAGTTGTTTAGGTTTCAGAAAGTCTGAATCTTGTGTGGATACATAAAGCAGATAAATCAATTTCCTGTGTCTTCCAAATTGATAGCACGGTACAGCAGATCTAGTATTCTAATTTACATGCATAGGCAAGAAGCTAACTACACTGTGTTGCACTTTGAACATATTGCTGGTGGGATACATCTACAGCCAATGTTTCTTTCTGCATGACATTTCTCTGATATACGTACTTGTTTGGGATATCAAATAAAGGGGCTGATTCATGGAATTTGTGCGCCAAGAAACAGGGATGTGTGCGCCATTCTGCCCGCAAATCCCTGTTTAACAAATGGGGATTTGCGGGCAGAATGGCACACAAATCCCTGTTCTTTTGGCGCACAAATTCCATGAATTAGCCCTTCAATGTTGCAATAAACGGTGTGCAAGAAAATGTGAATTACATTATGTTTGGTTAGAAATTAGATTGTTATAAGAAAACTAAATAAAGAATTCTAAATGATGGATTTAAGTATGACTGAATTAGTGTATTACATTTAGTGAAAGGCACAGGCAGGCCAATTCTTGTTTTTGTGAATCAGTTACAAGCGTATTGATATTTTGTTGTTGTGACTTCCCCAGCATAAAGTTAGGGGACCACGTTTCAAGTGATTTATTTTAAGAAAACTACATTTTGATTCCAAATACAGCCAGAAATGTGGGTGGAATTGTTTATCAGGGACATTAAATTAGGGGATGTGCCTTGGTGAAAAAAAGATCCCACAAGTCTATGAGATCTTGTGCTCTTCCCTATGGATAACATACCATCACATTCCTCTGCCAAAGGGATAGAAAGAAGATTGTCACTTAGAATCTGTGTACTTCCAACTTCCACCCATCCACTACACAGGTTTCATATCTGCCTTTCCCATTCTCTCACTCATGAATTCCACTCCCTTTTTCCTTACAAATTCATGTGCAGCGAAGTCACAAACAGTGGCAGAAGGGCACTATATAAGACCAACTACATTACACTACTATATATATATATATATACCTATACCTATACCTATATATTTATATATATTATAGGGTGGTGAAAGCCGCCCTATAGTTAAGGTGAGTCAGACTCCCATAGGAACCCCTTAAAATGTAATTGTTAAAAACTTTTGATTCCAGTAACGAATTTGACCGAAATTTCGAAAGTGAATAGGGATTTGTGCATTCATTTTCCCATATACAAACAGGGTCAATTGTTGTCAAAGTACACAGCCCAAACCCCGGGATATATTTGGACCAGGTCCAAAACAATTTGGGCATGAAGCTTTGACTTGCGATCCATGCTTGTTTAGGGGTTATTCCATGCAGTCGTTTCTTAAATATTTGATGGAGAAGGGGATGCCCCTTCTCAAAAATAGATAGCTATATCGCAGGGATTTACCCAAAGCCAGGTGGTTTTAGAAATTAAATAGCCACCATCTTGTTTTTCTCTCCATGCAATAGATAACTGCGACTATAACCGAGGACTAAGTTTGTAACACAAAGCTTTCTGTAGCCGCGGCTATGCCCTTGAATAGCCGACATCTCAAAGCAAACTAATCACAGAAACAGTGTGTGTTGTGGGGAGGAGGGAGAGGGCAGGGGAGGTGAGGAGGTAATCTGGGGAGTGGGGGAGCTGGAACAGATGAGTGGGCACTTGGTGAGGGCGTGGGAAGGGGCAGGAAAGCATTTTTATTTTTTCACCCATTTTTCTGATATTCGCGGCTGTATATGAGGCTACCGCAAGTATCAGTATTTCCATGGCCACAATTATAGATTTTGGGGTGCTTGTGTTTTATTTCTTTATAAAAGTTATTTTTATAGGTATAGTGACATTGAGAGTAACAAATCACTGGCCATGGCGGTCAGTGACATGATAGCTATTTGGGGTGTTATTTATTGTACTTGTGTGTTTTCAGACATTCTTGCATGTGAGACTGTGGAGAAAAAAGAACATTGTTTTAAAAAATCAATACAAAAAGGAGCTGTCCTACTGTAGTTTTAGATGCCCCATCCACTGTATTTTAGCCTGTGCATTCTCACCCATGCAATTGTCAGGCGATTCATGGAATTAATGTGCACTGAAAATATCGGCGCAAGCGTGCGAAAACGTGCGATTCGCAGTGAAAGAGCGAAAATCGCAGTGCAAGTGCGAACATCGCAGGGAAACCAGCGCACATCTATTCATGGAAGTCTGTGCGCGAGTAAAATCTGGGATGTGCGCTGCACAGGTCATCTAACAGCGTGCGCTAAGGCCACAGCGAAAGCGCACATAGCGCGGCGCACATAACAAAAGTAGGCGGAACACGGGGCGTGACACGTGGAATGGGGAACAACTTGTGAAAATGTGGGCGTCACAGGGGACGTACAGGAGGCAAGTGCCCGGAGTGCCCACACGCTCGCCTACAACACATATTCATGGAATGGAATAGGGCAAAACAGCGCACGGGCAAAGAAACGCACAGGCCTAAACACGTCCGTCACACAAAGGCAGGCGGTCGCGTCCCTGCGCATGAAAAAAATGTGCGCAAAATGTGCGCCCACAAAAAGCAGGTATATACAGCTATGTAGAATGTCCCATACTGTGGGCCTCTAGGACAAAGGACGTGCAAAGGGGTACGCGACAAACACGGACACCCGCTGTGTGAAAAATAGCATGTGCGTGTATTTCGGGGGTGCGCGGGAAGTTCTACACGCTATTTGCCCTGGGGAGCGGCGTACGTGTATTTAAGGGGTTCGTGTGAAGTTTCACACGCGATAGGCCTTGGTCGAGCAGGGTACGTGTAAATCTGGGGTTCGCAGAAAGTTTCACACGCGATAGGCCTGGGTACGTGTATTTCAGGGGTGCGCGTGAAGTTTCACACGCGATTGGCCTGGGTACGTGTATTTCAGGGGTGCGCGTGAAGTTTCACACGTGATTGGACTGGGTACGTGTATGTCAGGGGTGCGCGTGAAGTTTCACCCATGATTGGGCTGGGTACGTGTATTTCAGGGGTGTGCGTGAAGTTTCACACGCGATTGGCCTGCGTACATGTATTTCAGGGGTGCGCGTGAAGTTTCACACGCGATTGGCCTGGGTACGTGTATTTCAGGGGTGCACGTGAAGTTTCACACGCGATTGCCTTGGTCGAGCGGGGTACGTGTAAATCTGGAGTTTGCGGGAAGTTTCACACGCGATTGGCTTGGGTACGTGTATTTCAGGGGTGCGCGTGAAGTTTCACGCGCAATTGGTCTGGGTACGTGTATTTCAGGGGTGCGCGTGAAGTTTCACACGCGATTGGCTTGGGTACGTGTATTTCAGGGGTGCGTGTGAAGTTTCACACGCGATTGGTCTGGGTACGTGTATTTCAGGGGTGCGCGTGAAGTTTCACCCGCGATTGGCCTGGGTACGTGTATTTCAGGGGTGCGCGTGAAGTTTCACACGTGATTGGCCTGGGTACGTGTATTTCAGGGATGCGCGTGAAGTTTCACACGCGATTGGCCTGGGTACGTGTATTTCAGGGGTGCGCATGAAGTTTCACATGCGATTGGCCTTGGTCGAGCGGGGTACGTGTAAATCTGGGGTTCGTGGGAAGTTTCACACGCGATAGGCCTGGGTACGTGTATTTCAGGGGTGCGCGTGAAGTTTCACACGCAATTGGCCTGGGTACGTGTATTTCAGGCAGGGGTGCCCGTGAAGTTTCACCCGCGATTGGCCTTCTTTTTGGATTTCTTTTGCCTATGTTTTCTTGAATATATATTTTTTTATACTTCCATTTGTGGTATCATCTCATTGGTTTCATGCATGTCATGATATGGGTTTTAACATTCACTTCCACCCATTGTGTGTGTGTGACGGACATGTGTTCATTTACATACTTGCCATTGGGGTTGTATCATGTAATTGGCATTTCTATGTGGGTGGATGCAATACTTGGGTGGGTCTTTGGCATGAGGAGGCTGGCCATAAGGGCCAGGGATCTAGATTGTGATGTCGTGTTGGCAGGGGGACATGTGTCGGGGCCTGCTGGCAGGTGCCCCGCACTGCTGGGGGGTGGGGGTGCAGGGGACATGTGTGGGGGCCTGTTGGCAGGTGCCCCTCAGTGCTGGGGATGGGGGTGCAAGGGGACATGAGTGGGACATGAGTGGGGGCCAGGGATCTAGATTGTGATGTCGTGTTGGCAGGGGGACATGTGTCGGGGCCTGCTGGCAGGTGCCCCGCACTGCTGGGGTGTGGGGGTGCTGGGGACATGTATGGGGGCCTGTTGGCAGGTGCCCCTCAGTGCTGGGGATGGGGGTGCAAGGGGACATGAGTGGGATATGAGTGGGGGCCTGCTGGCAGGTGCCCTGCACTGCTGGGGGGTGGGGGTGCAGGGGACATGTGTGGGGGCCTGTTGGCAGGTGCCCCTCAGTGCTGGGGGGTGGGGGTGCAAGGGGACATGAGTGGGACATGAGTGGGGGCCTGCTGGCAGGTGCCCTGCACTGCTGGGGGCTGGGGGTGCAAGGGGACATGAGTGGGGGCCTGCTGGCAGGTGCCCCGCACTGCTGGGGGGTGGGGGTGCAGGGGAAATGTGTGGGGGCCTGTTGGCAGGTGCCCCTCAGTGCTGGGGGGTGGGGGTGTAAGGGGACATGAGAGGGACATGAGTGGGGGCCTGCTGGCAGGTGCCCTGCACTGCTGGGGGGTGGGAGTGCAAGGGGACATGAGTGGGGGCCTGCTGGCAGGTGCCCCTCAGTGCTGGGGGGTGGGGGTGCAAGGGGACATGAGTAGGACATGGGTGGGGGCCTGCTGGCAGGTGCCCTGCACTGCTTGGGGGGTGCGGGTGCAAGGGGACATGAGTGGGGGCCTGCTGGCAGGTGCCCTGCACTGTTTGGGGGGTCGGGGTGCTGGGGGACATGAGTGGGGGCCTGCTGGCAGGTGCCCTACACTGCTGTGGGGTGGGGGTGCAAGGGGGTAATGCGTTGGTGATCACTAGTGCAAGGTGACATGTGGCTTGGCTGGGAGGGCATGCCCATGGTGGATGGGCTGCCTGCGGGACATGACCAGGGGTGCAGGGTAGTCCCCTGTGGTGTGGTCTGCCTGCAGGGGGCCGTGGAGGGTGTAGAGGGAACACCTGGGAGGACCCACACTGCCAATTCACCTGTAGGACTCCCCTGCACCCCCGAAATACACAAACCCCACTCGCACAGGGCCTATCGCGTGTGAAACTTGCCCGCACCCCAGTAATACACGTACCCTGCTGAAATCACGTGTTAAACTTGCCCGAACCCCAGAAATACACGTACCCTGCTGAAATCGAGTGTAAAACTTCCCCGCACCCCAGAAATACACGTACCCTGCTGTGTGTTAGTTATATTAAATACTGCTATCAGATAGTGTTCATTATCATTTTTTTCATCTGCTCTGATTGTGTGGCAAGTATTTTGTAATGTATTTTTAACTTTCACTAACATGGACCTACAAAATTAGAGTTGTCAATCAATAGCAATTATATGCAGGTATTTCATTGTTGTTTTCATGTTAGTGTATTGAATGTTAATTTGATTGTATTTGTTGTAATTTTAATGCAGTTTCAGCTATGCTGTACTCTTAGATGTTTTGACTATTCGGTGAGGTAGATTGCAAGTTCATTTTAGTCATGCATTTATTTTTCTATATTCTTATGGCTGCTTTTTTTAGTATCTGTTGAAAGAAGTTTGGGTTCTTTGAATTTTTTTTCTGTTTGGGTCTTTTTATTGTTTTTATGATGGCAGGGGCTGATAGGATTGAAGTATTGAGGTGCTCTGGCTACTGAAAAAGTTGTTCTGTTAACTCCAGTGAAAGGTCAACAAATATTCAAAGTGTTTTCCATGTCCTCCAAGTTTACTTAACTTACTCCATCGTTCTAGTTTTCCACGTTTCCTTAACTTACCCCATTCACTATATTGTATTTCTTTAGTATAATGTCCCTTGGTTGTTTTCACCCAGTTTATATAAGTATGTACATTGATTAAAGTAACAGTTCTTACACTTTTATTGTACATCTATCGTGTTAGTAAATTAGTCATGGCAATGTACATTATGTTTGGATAGAGTGATTTCTCAATGGGCTAGTGTGGCATCTCCCGGGAGAGCCCAATTGTGGCATAGGCAACACATTAATCTCATAACTGGAACATTGGGAGCAGTAAAATTGGAACAAGTGGAATTGACAATATTGCGGAAGTGGAGGGTTTATTCACTGAAACTGGATTTTTCCAAGCTTTGAAATGGAACATTTGAAGGTCCACGTATTAGTGTCTTTTTTTGCAAAAGGTGCAAAGGATGTTCTCCTTTTTTTAAAATAGTGCTCTTTTTTCTTGAAATATT
The DNA here is from genome assembly GCF_040938575.1 of Ambystoma mexicanum. Lineage (NCBI taxonomy): Eukaryota > Metazoa > Chordata > Amphibia > Caudata > Ambystomatidae > Ambystoma > Ambystoma mexicanum. The sequence goes on along the minus strand of NC_090922.1, from coordinate 778,838,994 downwards.
GAAATATTTCTAACTATCTGCAGTGGTCTTCTTGGAGGTTGTTTTTTGTAGGGTGAAAAAGACTGCTAAAAAATGATAGTACTAGTGTTTCTACCTGCAACCACCCAGTAAAACATCCTTTGGTTATTCTTCTCACCCAGTTTATATATTCCTGTTTGTTTATTGTAGTGGTAGTTTTTAGACTTTTTTTTATATTTTTGTATGGGTTTTTTAAAACCAAGTTGGATTTTTTTCCCAATAAACAGTGTTGTATGTTTAAATTTGTATCTTATATAGTGCATGTGATGCACTGCAAACAAGATATGAGGGTCATACAAATATATGTATTACATTGTGTTTCTTAAAGTATGTGTGTTTTCTTTAACTGATAATGTTTTCTTCTTTTATAGGTACAAGGATATTTTTTTTAAACATGGATTATTAATCGTGGCTACGGTATTACCCAATGGGGTGTTGAATTTCAAAGGTGCGATCAACCGCAGCAACAATTGGGAAGGGTCATACACGCGGCTAAAGGCCTCAATATGCAAAAAAGTGTGCTGTTTGTACCCGAAAGAGTGCTTTCTAAGAATGTTCTATTATGTATGTATGTATGAAAATCTATGTGACCTATCCCCCCAAAGTTTCAAATTGTAATCACAGCTATGAAAAAAGTAAATGAACTCTAGCCACGACTATGAGTGATGAGCCACTTTATAAAAAGTGTTGCATTGTACTGGTGTATTTATATGTTTTGGATGTTTTTTCATTGTATGTGTATATTTATATGTGATAGGTAGTCTTTAAAAGGACTGTTTTGGAGTACACTGAGTTTAGTATTTGAGCACATTTGACGTGCTCTCTTTATTATCATGTACCTTACATAACTCCTTTTAACTACAATTGTATCACTATTGTTTCATTTGCCATTCATATTCCCTACTCAGATATTTTTTATTTATTTTAAAAAATGTAATAACTGCGGCTACACATCACTCACCTGTTGCGCAGCATTGCTACCCACGATTAAAAGTGGTATATACCAGCAAATGGTACGTCAAGTATTTGTGGATATGTCTTGGCTATGTGTAATAACAGCCAAACTGGTCAGGCTTCTCTATAAGCGCAGTTATAGCAGACATCAACTGCAACACCACCACACTAGCTAACGTTCCTTGCCCTTGGTCAGACCCTAATGTTATCACATTCACCATTAGTCACGCTCCAAGCTGTACCTGCTTCCCGCTCAAGAAAAACACATAACATGAGGCCAACCAACCTACTTCCCCTGTTACTACCTCTAAAAGCCTACTCACATGCAAACACTGACCCTACCTCCATGGTCGAGCTTTATAACTTAACTCCCCTAGAAGCCATTAACAAAGTAGTGCCCTTGAGCAACCACAAATCCAAACCAAGAGCCCACCTGAATTCTTGGTACACCCTCAATCTTAAAACCATGCACTCTACAAAAAGAGCAGCTGGGACTGCTTGGAAAAAAATGCCCACAGACGTGAACAAAGAGCACTGTACTGCCATACCCAAAAAAAACAAACAGGCCATATTCCAAACCAAAAGCGATACATACAATGAGAGAATTGAAAAAGCAAATTCAAGTACCTGAGAGCTTTTCCCTATCTTATGGGAACTCAAAACACCAGCTCCCTCACCAGATAACTGCATTAAAGATCTGCCCTGGTGCCTGAATATCCAATGTGCACTCCTCGACAATATATCCCTACTCCAAATCAAAATCAGAGGAAAAGAAAAAATCATGTCAGCCGACCTACCTCTAGACCAGCAGTCCCCAACCCCTACCTCCACTCACTGGTTTGAATTCGCCCAGGTCATGACTACTGAAGTTATCAAAATGATTAATGGCCTGAAACAGTCCAGATGCCAAGGGGACCTATGTCCAACCTCTCTTGTAATAGACTGTGCCAAAGAGCATGACCCTTTCATAACTGCGTTGATCAGTACCTCCTTCTCAACTGGCAATGTGCCAGAGAACCTCAAAGAAGCTTAGGTACTACCCCTCTTCAAGAAGCCTACACTTGACTCCAACATTCCCACGAACTTCCACCCCATTGCGACTGTAATCTTCCTCCTCAAAATATTAGACAGACTGTCCTACCTGCATATCCAAAAATATCAGGAAACTCATTTACGCCAATTGGGCTTCTGCGCTGGTCACGGTAACAGAATCCGCCCTCTTGGACCTAAAAATCTAAATGCATGAAATCAAAGACAATGGCAACCTGGTCCTCCTCCTCTTAGCAGCCTTTGACCAAGTCAAACACAAACTCCTCTGCTAACACCTCTCCTCAGCAGCCCATTTTCTGACTAAAGCCATTGCTTAGAAAGAGTTATTTTTATCTAACAGAACAATGAGAGTGCTCTCCACCTCTGCAGCAGCCCTTCCATCCCCAGTCACCTGGAGAGTGCCACAAGGCTCCTCTGTCTCACTGACACTATACAATATCTTTACGAAGCCCCTCTTTGACCTAATAGATGACCTGGGTGTCACCACTAACTATGCAGATGACACTCAAATCCTCCTGCCTATCTCTGGCAACTATGACACTGACTCTAACACGCTGAGCGAAATCTAGCAAACCATTCAGGCCTCGAAGAAGGCATGACACGCACTATGGCAAAATGATGAGAAAACCGAGCTGTTCCTTATTGGCACACAATCTCGGTTAAACAAACTCAACGAGTCCTACAAATACTTTATCATTGATGGGAACATCATCACCATTGCTAAAGAGGTAAAACACTAATACTTAGACTCTGCACTATGCCTAACTAGACAGGTAAACACTATTGCATTAGCGGCAGCATACATCTCTAAACTGATCAATGCCTGCAGGCCTTTCCAGACTGCTGATACCTTTATCAAATTTGGCAGAGCCCTCATACTATTTAGGATTGACTGTTGTAACTCCCTTTTAGCAGGCTCCAACTTCCACCATATAAAAACATTACAGGTCATTCAGAATAACTGGGTAAGAGCTGCGCTGAACATCCCTGAAAAAGACTGCATCTCCACAGCTAGACGAAATATCCACTGGCTACCTGTCCTAGAACACATCATGTTCAAAACGCTGTATCTATCTGACCCACAACTGTCTACCAAACGCTGTTGCGACTGACTTGTCTGTAAAATTCTCCAAAGCCCAATCCATCAGACCTACGCAGGCTGCCCGCTCACAGTTACTTACCATTCCCAGATAAAAACGTCAGAAAGCCAGTCACAGTAGCTTCCCTGTGAATGCTGCCAAACAATGAAATTCCCTGCCTATAACTCTAAGATCAGATGCTTCCTTCTGGTCTTTCTGCAAGAGTCTAAAACCTGGCTAAAACACGGCTCTTCACCCAAGACCTCCTAAATTAATTGAGCTTGCACGACTCTATATGGACGTGGCAATTGCCACTTCCACCAAGACCAGAAACACAGATCTGTGCACCGTGTATGTACCACTGCTGTTTGTAACCTTTTGTAACCACCACTTTCTTGTACACAAGTGCCCAGACGCCCCTGGGTTCGGTGTGCTTTGTAAATGTCAAAATAAAGAAATAAACAAGAACAAGCGTGGACACGTCAACACTTTCTACCTTTTCATTGGTTGTTCTGATATACATGGCTACTGTTATAGCTGTGTCTTTTGGACCATACATTTTCTGTGAAAGAATCATATTTTTATGTGGATGATAGAGGTCGGAATTGCATCTGTGTTTGTTATTTTGGGTGCTTAGCTGTTACCTTGTTTTATGTGAAGTTTTGTAGATTGGCTTATTCTGGTTTTCTTTTTGTAGAAAATGTATGTCTAGCTGCGGCTACAAGAAAGGTTTATAGCCACGTTGAATAGTTGCGGCTACTAGAAATGCTGGGCAGGGTTTTTAATGTGTTTTGGTGTTTCCAATTGGCTGGTGTTAATGTTGTAAATGTGTACTTTATTGCGATAGGTTGCAGCGAGTATGTGTCAGACATTTTATTTATTTTCTTAGAATATAGTGCTCTTTTTCTGCTTTTGATTAAGGAAAGAATAACACCCATCATTTTGTCTATGTTTCTCATTTTTACTGTAGAACACACACGGTGCTCATGGTGCAGTTCATGTTACCTGTGACAAAATATTATTGGCATTCATCAGTTGTTTATCATTGTTTTGTTCAAAGTTTTATTTCATAATATGTTCATAATGGGGCCTTGTGTTTGTTGTATCTTACTGTATTTGGTAACATTGAAGTGGTCCTACTGTATATGTAGAAAATGGGTGGGTACAATTGTTGGAAGTTGTTTATTAGGAAAGAAAATGTATTTCAGTGAGGTGCATGATATAACATCGGTAAGTATACTTCCCTCACTCAAAATAGATGAATTATCACATAATTATGGTGTTTGTTAAAGTGCTTTTTGGGGTGATGTGAAAATGTGTCTGCATCTCAAGTTCTGGAAACCCCTCAAGACCTTCCTCTTCTGCTCTTCCTGCTCTCTCCCTCCCTCACTCATCTTCCTTACAGTTTGTCGACTGGCCGGGTGGTGTACCTCAGATTCTCACTGGTCACTGGCACCTCCGCCAGTCCTCTTTCGCACTTGCCTCAGGGCCCTACATCCCACCCACACTCGCTGCACTTGAAAAGTAACCTGAGAGAGTGTCTCTCTCTGCACTTACCCCAGTCTCCACCGACCGGGTGCACTTGGGCCCCCCATCCTCTGACTGTGTGCACTTGCACGATCCTTACGCACCATGCCTGAAGATCGTGTTTCAGTTCTCCCTTGTCTTCATCCCTTAATTGCACTGGTAAAATTGCAGAATCGCTCTCAGGCCTATTTGCTGCCCCCTAAATGTTAAATGTATTTTACGCACGTACTCTTCCTGTGCAGACAATTATCGCTCAGAATTTCAAGGGCTCTGAGTGACTGTTGTTTTTTCCCCTGTTCCCACCCTCCTTGAGGGCTTTGAAACACTTACCTGTGTATAGGTGCTATATGAATAAACAATACCATACCATACCATACCATGAAAAATATGTTTGATTGGTTTTATGTTTAAATATACACTCATAAAGAATATAGGCATGGTATTAGTCGGGAAACCTCCTATTATGTAAAAAAGAAAGAGAATGTTTTTTTCTAGTGCAAATTGCCCAAATAATACAGCCACACTATGGGCTTCAGCAATGCAATTTCAGTTCACAATTAATATTTGAAGTATGGGTTTGTTGTGTCTACATTTTTGACGTGTTTTTTCTGTTTTTAAATTTTATGAAATAAGGGGATTCAGAAAATTGCCACTGGGAAAAATGCATATATATTTGTAGTGACAACAATAGCGTTGGTGTTCTAAAATTGCTTTTTTGTAACCATGTAGGGTGCAATCTAACACCATGATGCAGTTAGCATATTTCAATCACATTACTTTGCAGTCGTGCAGATTGGGTTTAGATAGGATAGTTGGAGGTTGGGTGGGGGTGGCTTGAACAGACGAAGCAATAGAAGTGGAAGAAAGTGGCGCAGACATGCTTTTCTACAGCAGATACCTGTGCGCAAATTGTAGGTTATCGTTTTGTACAGTTGATGTAAATTAGACTCTGCATAGGGTTTCTCTATATTGTTGTAAATTAACTGGATGAGGTGCTTGACCAAATTAGAGGATGCAAATGTTTGGGTTGGTTTATTGGAAGCTTTCATCTGCAATAGCTTTCAATAGGAAACACACAGAACTTCTTTAATGTCCCTCTTAGTTCAATGCTACCTGACACAGAAATACTGCCAGTTGTCAGTGAAAGTTTTCTGGGCACACTGATTCTTCCTCTCTGTGCTGAGCAGGTTTCCTGTAAGGTTTGAGCAGGTGATTCACAAATTGCCCTAGAAAGTGACAATGTCCATTACAACTTAGACATATCCCTGGTGCTTATTTTATTCATATGTTGAAATATGTCAGCAGGATATGCATTCGAACATTTTTAAGATAGTGATTTATATAAAAGTCAAACAACACAGAACAAGTAACAAATGTATATTTTTCACCAAACTTGTGTTTCTTAAATAGGGGACGTTCAAAGTTTGAAAGAATGAATAAATATGAAAATGTTTTTGCTAGGGTTTTCTTTGATGAACATTTTGTAAAATAATTTGCCCTTGGCAGCTGCTGCCTTCGGTGTTGCTAGCTCGCTCAAAATAGGATCAATTTATACTATGATGGCCCTTGTCCTGTCCATTGTGATTGTACTGTTGGTATTATGCAGTACGCATATGGCTTTTGGGGCCAATTTCATCAGGACTGTAGGGTCTATGCTCCCCCTTTTCTCTTTTACTTTATTAGCCAAGTGGAGAATCTTTGTTATTTGTCCCAACACATTCAGTAGTTTATCTTGGTATGATTTCCAAGATGCATCAAGCCGTTTCTTGATGTGTTTAGTATACTTGCCCATGCAAGCGAGCATTATTTTGTCTTTTTCAGGTGTTTCAGCAATTCCTTTTGACAGATGTGGTCTGGGGCACTCATTCTGTAGTTTGTTTCTGGCTTTTTTCTAACCAGTGGTGTTCTTAATCTCCTCATCAGGTACACTGCTGTTTTGGTTGGTGGCTCCGATTCTGATAAACAGGGATGAATGAAAGTGTCTGGGTCAAAGTTGTCTCTATTGTCCTTCTGATTTTATTCAGTCTTTCTTTTCTTGAGAGCTCCTTTGTCTTTATCTTCACTGGAAGATGACAGCATTTTTGCGTCCACTTCAAAGTACTTCTTCGGGGCATCTGTCGTTTTGCTCGACCGAGCTGGGTGAGGATATTTTCTACCATCTGCTTTCTTTCATCGTCGACCTCAGTGTTTTTCTCTTGTCACCTTTCTCCTTCAGTGGCATACTCGGAGGTGTATGGCCATCATGTGCCCTTCCATGCTCGCCTGTAGTTCAGATCTTGTTCATGCCTTGGGAGAACTTTAACAAATTCTACATGATGGATAGATGCTGTGAACTATGTTTCAAACTAGCACCTAACGCCATCTGAATGGTTTGCCCCATACTGGGCTGCAGCCTCTTTTGGCTTACATGTGGTCTTATCTCTTCACTGTAGCTGTGAGGGCCTCATTATGAGTTTGGCGTTCTGAAAATAAGGGTGCCGGTAGCAGCCTACTAGCACCCTTTCCGGACTACCAAACTAAGAGTTTTCCAGTAGGGGCACAGAGCTTCTGGCATGCCTGACCTGCCAGGAGTTCAGGCCCCTACCTGCAGTGTTATCATTGCAGCATCGGCATCACTGTTCATGGCCTGTGAGAATGTCATTGTATTTTCCCTTGTGCCCTCCCTTGCCTTGAAGCGCTTTGAAACACATTGTGTATAGGCGCTATATAAATAAACTATCATATCATATCATTAGTAATGGTGCCGGTGCTTCATTCCCGTGGGGACTGTACAGGAATGGGGATTTACCATTTCCGCTGCTTGCCCTAATATCCCGGGAAGTCAGGGGCAGAAACTGTGTTATGGGGTTGCTGGTAACTCACCGCTTACCGGTGGGTTTTACCAGCAACCCTGTAAGGGGTCCAAGCATCTTGAAACAACTGCAGAACTGGAGCACTCCATTCGAAGAGTCATCAGAAATGCTAGAGAGGTTCAGAGAAGAGGCATTTCATGAAGTGCCTATAGACGTGCTGCTCACATCTCCAGCCGTATCACTTGGATGAGCGAGAGGCCTTCCCAGGATTTTTTCTCTCTGATCCGATGCATCTGCCGGAAGTCTTCATCATGGGGTACTAATAGCGTCTTTATTCGGTTGCAAGACACTCTGGCATTTGGAAACTGAAAAAAAAAAAAGTTGTCTGCCATTCAATGGGATATGAAGTCCGTTCACCCTTACGACGGCGGCTGTTTAAAACAGTACAAAAAGAATAAACAAAGAAGATGACCACCATGGAATAGGAGTAGGAACTACAGGTACTCTCTTCTCCCTTTCCATGGCGGCCGATAAAAAGATAGAAGAAAAAAACAAGGAAAATAGCACCGTGGAAAGGCAGAGGAAGTACATGTAGTCCATCTCTCTTTCCATGGCAGCCACTCGCAGAACGAACATCAAGGGACGTAGTTGTGACCGGTGCCTTGTCCGGCTACTAAGGAGCCAGAGAGGGCCAATCAGATTGTAACAATCCGATTATCCATCGTTGGGTACTAATTGTACTTTAAACTGTCTACTTGGATAACATTAGAAAAATTAACACAATCAAGATATAGTGGAAAAGCAAAACTTTTACATGATCCGATTACCTGTTAAAAATATGTACAAAGCCGCGTAGCTGTGTCAATGCAGCTTTTAAGTAATTGGGCCTTTCCCTCGAAGTGGCTACGGGCACGTACAGGTGTGTCTTCTTGTTTATTAACGCGATTGGTCAATAATTTAGGTGCAAATCCGTCAATGAACACATTGTTGTTCGCTATATTGCGTAAACACGTTTATACCCCTCTCATCAGTGATGTGATCTGCAATGTCATCATTGTGGTCATAGGCTGTGCAACAGGAGCAGTGAAATTAAGGTGGCTTTAGCTAAATTTCAGAGGTTTTGTTGCCTTAAGTTCTCACCTTAAAGTCCCCGCAACTAACGTTTTTTCCTTGAATGAATATATATATATATATATATATATACATATATATATATATATATATGATCTGTGTGTTTGCTTTACATGGGTGGGATTGTTTATTGTTTTTACCACTTGTCAGTGTTTCAGTGAAGTATCTTTTTTTTAGAACCTTGGGTGGACTTCCATTTTATTTTGCTACCAACTGTTTGGATTCCGTACTGGTTCAAACATCCCAAAAAAAATTATAGCCTGCCCTGAGACCATGATACCCATGATAAGAGGTGAGGGAGGTATACCATCCATTAGGTTGCCATTTTCACCGTCATGAGTGGATCACTGTTGCTTTAGTAGAACTGCTGGGTGGAGTATAACTTTTAAAAATCATGCTCTGCCCTGCACTGTTGTGGGCCTTTAGTAATCTCTTCACTGTTGACAGTATGAGGGATTGAGTCCTGGAAATCACCTACAATTTAGCCCCTTCGGTACATCCAAAAGTGGGATTAAGTGCATAGTCTACAATACATATGATATACATAATCCCACTTTGGACTGAGGGAATCAATAATATAAATTCTGATCCTCGAGAAGGGGATGTCAATGAATGGGAGCGGTTGCAAGGCAGCACCATACACATAAAATAACATACGTGTTATGTCTTGTCATGAGACCATGAGACCATGAGACCAAACAAGACCAATACTCTCACCAACTCTCGGTCCCAGCCTTCAATAGAGTCAAAGTTGGCGGCACCAGCTTTGAAGTGTTAGCCCCTAAAGCCTGGAACGCGCTCCCACTCAGCCTAAGAAAAGAAAATTCTCTTATGGCATTCAGAAAGGCGCTAAAGACTAAGCTATTCAACTACACTTACTTGATTGGTCCTAATGATGTTCCCCTGTAACCTCGGAACACCTCCATAACACTGCCTGTAAACCCTGCAATTTTTTGTTTTTTGCTTTTGATCTGACTGTTTTTGATAACTTTGTTATTCTTTTAAGCTGTACCCAAGTGAATATTCTGTAACATCGACATAATGCCTTAAGGGCTGTTGTGCACTTTATAAATTAAAATAAATAAATAAAATAAATAAATGTGCCAAATGTTTAAGTGTGTCTTTGAACACAATCATCATTTACATTTTGCTCTGATTTTATAGGTGTTTATTATGTGACTGGCAGTTACAATAATAAAGTTGCCAAACCACCACATCATAATCAAACTGTGTCTGAGATAATAAGTGCCAGGGATCAGAAATAATGGCCAGGGCTGCTGGCAAACACCCCCACAAATAAAGAACTGCTCAGAAGTAACAATAAACAACCCACCACAATTCATTTAGTCCCATACTTTCCCTACTTTGCTTTCTCAAACGAAATTCTGTCAGACCAAGGGACCATTCTCATGTCCATGCGTATGCGTGACGATAAAATTCTCTTCCACATAGACACCCTATGTCCCTCCAGTTATCGTCCCCAAATGAATGTCTTAGTAAAAGGAATGATCTAAACCCTTAAGAATTGTATGTGGAATCTGGTTATCAAAGGTGCACAGGAATTGGGATAAGCTGCTACCATGGGTCTCTTTGCTGTGCGGAAAACACCATAAAAGTTCGCAGAATTCCCATTGTTTGAACTGTTTTATGTCAAGTAACCAAGAAGAATACTACATATAATGTCTGAAGGCTTGGAAGTCCTACAAGACACCATACAGTTTCTTGCCCATTTTGTACAGGACCTGCAAACACACATCTGGCTATTGCACTCATTGGTGAGACAGCATACTCAAGAAAGTTAGGAGAAATAGAAAAGATGTTACAACTGGGCTGCTGAACAGTGCCATTTTAAAATGGGAGCCAAAGTCCTAGTGTTGCTACCTATGTCTGCGAAAGCAGTTACTGGCTAAGCGGCAGGGATCATATGAAATTGTAGAGGTGATGGGAGTCCTGAATGATTATGTCTTGCAAGATGATCGATGGAAGCCAACCAAGATCTACATGCATTGGCTGAAAGCATGGCATGAAACAACTAAGGTACCTGAATGACTTGGGCTATGGATTTCAACATGAATGACACCCTCACGAGAGTCTGATCTACAAGGCATACTTCATCACTTTTAAGCCATTTTCGTAAATTAACTCATCATTACCAAAGACTTTATGCATCAAGCTGAAACTCTTGAATGGCATGAGTTGGGAAGCAATTGGGTGAGGATATCAGAAGGGTTTGGATGAGTAGATCAGGCCTCAGAAGGAGGAATCACCATAGCACTTAACCAGCAACTAAAGGATCCCTACTCCTATCTCACCTCTAGCAGATATTGTGGACGCCACTGAAAAAAAAAAACAGGAACTCTATTAGCAGTGCTTCTCTCACACGAAAAATGCTAGCCAGTCTGTGGCCACCAAAGGTAATCCACCAAGTGATACAAAGTATTTCCAACCACACAGAGTAGTGTGCAAGAGACTGTCAGTGACTCCAGGGAGAAACCCAGAGTTATTTTATTTTTTTGTTTGCCTTCTGGATTCCCCATTTAAGTTGCCCATCTGTTGTGCAAAGTCCCAAATGAACTTTATTGAATTTAACTTGTGTTGCATGCTATGTGGTCTCCACCTGGCTTCTTGACACAGCCCTACACAAGCAGGAGGCCAGCACTGGAAGCTTTGTTTCTGCATGGCAGGCCGCTCTATTGAAAGGTCAATACGCCTACTTGACTCCTTTCCACTGGATCTCCTACAACCATACTCATCAACTACCTGACTCCTATCCCAACAGCAAGAGTAATTAGGGATATGTGCCCTTCATAGGGATGCCTGGTGAAATTGCCCCCAAAATCAGCCTGAAAACCTTGCTCTTATTCAATTATTCATGTGCCACACAATGTTCTGTAGCCCCTTTGTGTGAGAAATAGTTATGTCTGGAAACCCTCTTTACTTTATTGGTTTATTGCACATATGAATATTAAGTAACTTTGATTCATAATGAAAACATAATGATCAATTTTCTATACATAAAATTACCAATTATGCAATTTCTCATAAATTGCATTCCAAAGTCTTATATGTTTAAAACGAATTCCAACTTCTTCCCCATCCATAGTTCAACCCCATAAATCTTCACCATTAATTTTCCTTCTGCATTCCAAATTCAGAATTTTCCTTCACTCCTTTGCAGAAGTGCTACAATAGAGCAGCTGATGCGTAAATGTTTCTATCTGACCATCTACCCTGCAAACTCTATCTCTCCACGGGGAACATACGAAATATATCTCTCCAAGCTCAAGTGACCTCTAGATTAGGTAATAAATAAAACGGTAATTTCATATTCAACGTCTTCTGCTTAGGGCAGGAATACAAGCAATATAGGAGGGATCGTGCCTACCTTGGGAACATGCTAAGATATTCAACAGCACATATGTCCTTTCCAACATTTTGCAGTTCCCATGTTAGTGCATTTCCTTTAATGAATTAATTAATCTTTTAATAACACTCTTAAAACCCGAGACCAGTCTCTAAGCTCGGGTCTGGGATTTGAGCCTTGCTTCCAAGGCAAACGCATCGTCCCTGAGCTATCCTCCCGGTCCAAAGTTTGCCTGTTTTAAATGTAGCAAGTGAAGAGGTCTATCCACCTGAGCCATATCTTCCAACGCTAACTGTCCGAGCAGCTCTTTACTCTCTCGATCAAAATATGTATCCTTTATAGCACCACTAATATAAGCACTAAGTGTTTGAGGCCAAGAGTCGAACACTTTGAAATATAGGGTTCATTTTCTTCGCTTAGCTTGGGTCTTCACTGAGGTAAGATCAAGCCCGAGGCGGATATCCCTAATTAGAATCCCTCGAAGTAGCACTAACAAACATTTCCACCTGTCTCCCGCTAATGTATTTAGATGTCTGTTCGTTTGAAAACCCATATTTCATCTTCATACAAAATAATTGTCAATATTTTCAATTCAAGACTTCAACTATCCACAGTAAACTAAATCGTCCATAAGCATTATTTAGTGCTGCATGACGTGTGTATTGTTCCAATGTTCCTGTCAGTCTGCTCTGATTACCCAGCTGATCTAGTTAACTGTTCATCCTTAGATCAAGGTGGTGATCTTTGCTTATCAGTTTCAGTAGAATTATCTGGCTGATGCCAGTTTTACTTCGGTTTCCTTGCGTTGGGGTGGATCATCATAACCTTAGATTTTTCAAATTTTATTTTCAAACCACCTCCTTCTGCGTAATTGTTAAGGCAAACAAACAGCCAATGCAGACTGTTGCGGTGTGATTAAGTAAAACAGTATCACCAGCACATCTCAACCATGTCAGAGCATCTGTGCCCTAACAGGGCGGTAATTTAGTTACCACATCGAAAGATGAACACAAGCGTGTTTCTCAAGTATGGGCAAGAGAGTAGGAGTGTGGATCCGAGGTAGTGTTATGAATGTAGGTGTGGATCAGAGGTAGTGTTATGAATGTAGTGACAGGGGCATTCATTCAATTGCTGTGTGCTTGACCCTGCCAGGTAAGGGCCAGGCAAAAACCTGAATAGATGGAGGTTCAATGGAGGAAACAGAACACTGAAGAACTGTGCATCCTTAGACGAAACCGAAGACCAACACAGCACGCACATTATACTTTTGGCTAATTTGTCTTTATGAACTTTCAGCTAAATCTAATGAAGCAGGAGAAATGGTTTTCCTGCACAAACTCCCTAATATGTCATGATTTCCCCCCTGACAACAGCAGGAGATCATGAAACTCTGGAGACTCCGGTACAACTCGCCAACTGTGCACAGCTATGCCGTAGCTTCACCAGAACAACAGGGCACTCAATGCTTGTCCTGATGGTGGCAAGCCTATACGTGGAGTGCATATGTGTCCGCGCTCTCTCCAGCTCTCTGTGCTGCAATCACCACTAGCTCTGATAGCAAGCAGTACAAACACAGTCTCCAGATCTGTTTCTGGTGCGTTTGCTGGAGTGTTGTTAATGGCCATTTCCAGTCGGTTATTATGTCCTCCGCATTTGAGTAATTTTCAGGGCATTATTGGCTCTCTTAGTGGGGTGTTATTTTTCGTAGTTGTTTAATAGCACCCTGTCTCGCTTGCTTTCTTTTAATGTAATTCTCTGTTTAGAAGTGCCATTATGCAGGTGTAAATGGCACATCACATTTGGGTTTTCAAGCTGGAATACTGTCAAGTGAGAAAAAGGCCTGGCATTCTGCGAAAATCGTGATTTCCCGGGGATCTTTTTTAGGCCGTTTTTAATCAACGCAATGTAGTGCAATTGCAAATGGCATTTCTTTAGAAGTAGGCAGGTACAGTTAGACTTTTTACAACTATAACGGGAAGCAAGAAAGTAGATAATAACTCGTGCGATGCGATTATCAGGTGGTGAAACTGGATAATAATTGATTGTGGTGTTGAAAGAGTGTTACAGTCTGAAAACAGAATTGCCAGTGTCCGCGCGAATCATTTGAAAGGGTGCTGAAGCACAGTGCTGTTTCTTACCTCTTTGTGTCACAAAGCGTAAATGCACAAACACTGCTATACTACAGTCATTTGAATATAAAATAAACCAAGAATGAAAAGTATTCCTTTTTTCCAGAAAAATTGTTTAATGCTCTGTAGTCAAGATAATGGTTCTTGTAACCACTTTGCAAAGCAGGCATTTTATATTCGTATCAGGACAACACTTTAGGCCCAATTCATATAAAAAGTACGAAATCCCAGCAAACTTCTTAGTGCCATAAACAACTTTGCTCGTACTTAAGCGTTTGAGAATTGTTTTGGGGTTTTGCATATTCATGGTTTCAAAAGTACAAAGTAACCTGAGGTGCAAAGAAAACCGAGTCGCACCTGGAATACCCACAAAAGGCCCCCATACAAACAAAAACGAGCACCAACTAACAACCTTCGCGCCTGCCTTTGCCGCTCCATCCAGCACACCGGCGAAACTGCATGCCGTCCACTGCAACTCAAGGCAGCAGCATGGTGAAACTGCAGATCGTCAACCCGTAACTCAAGGTAGCATCCCGACGAAACTGCGTGCCGTTCCCCCGAATTCAAGGCAGCACTTGGGGTAAAAACTGCAAACTTTCAACCATGACTCAAGGCAGCACTCCAGAGAAACTGTGGACATTCAATCCGTAACTCAAGGCAGCATCCCAACAAAACTGCATGTTGTTCCCCTGTAACCCAAGGCAGCACCCCGGCAGCACCCACACAGATGAAGAAGCACTTCACCAAATGAGGAGCTTGAAATCCTCACAACATATATGACAGAACACTGTGTCGAGCTCTACCCCTCGGGGGGCAGCACCTGTACTCCCGCCCAGTGAATGGAGAAGTGGCAGGAGGTTACAGACCTCATTAAAACCTGTGGTGTGGAAAGGCACACTGCTAACAAGGTCCACAAGTGGATGGACAACCTTGTTCGAATAACCAAGCAGAAACTTAGTGACAACCAGAGGCCACTGTAGGAGGGCCTTCAAAAAAGGAGGAGCTGACTCCTTTCAAAGAGGCTGCAAGTGGACTCATCAGCAGTTAGCAGGTGCAAGGCGTTGGAGGCATGGACCCCTATGTGGACACATCTGGTGAGTGGCATTTGTGTGAGTTATATGTATAGACAATTAAGGATGTCATGCTCAAATATGTGTTGCAGTACAGTTGGCTGCAGTTGGCAGCCATCCATGGCCAATGCATCTGTGCTACCGTGTACACATTTGTCCCATGACCCACGTATAGGTAGGTGGTTCTGTGGATGTATGGTTTCCATGCGTGGTACATTTTGGTGTCACAGTACACATCACTGTCTGCTAGCCTTCACAGCTGTGCCAGTACTTGTTTGCAGGGCAGTTTCAAGCCAACTTGGTACCCTTTGAAAACCCTGGAATGTGCCCCCGTGACTGGCACACATCACTCCAAAGTCACACATCTTTGTCATGCTAAAAACCAACCTCAATATTAATGAATCGTTGCTAAATTAATGTAGCCAGTCTCTTTGCATTGTACATCAAGTACTTTACGAACAATATCAGATGTGGAAACACAGCTGTTGCTGTTGAAGTCCATGGTTCTTCTGTCAACTGTTCTTAGGGAAGGCCTTGCCTGATTGCATTTCCAAACTCCCATACTGACACACTGTGGTGTGACCAGCCTGCCGGTGTCTGAGTGCCCATGGACCACTTCCCTGTATTACAAGCGTTATGTTCAAACTACCTCACTTCAATATTGCAAAGGGTGACACTAGACCAACCATAGGAATAATTTGCTGATAGAGGGTCATCATTCCAAGGTGGACAGTCTAGTACACACATATTGCACTATCTCTATAAAAAGGGTAAGGAATGAATAGCACCAATGAGTGTTCCTGTCTGCTTTGCATCAAATCATTGTGCATGTAGGAATTGAGACAATAATCACTGAGCTCTATATTCGATTCACCAGTCCGGAATGAAAAGGTTGCAAGTGTGAATCGGCAAATGCATCACAGACACATGGCTTGGTGCTCACATTACTTTTCACAACACTCACCCTAACATTGAAATGTATGTAAACATGAAACATACATAATTAAC
Organism: Ambystoma mexicanum; assembly: GCF_040938575.1. Classification (NCBI taxonomy): domain Eukaryota; kingdom Metazoa; phylum Chordata; class Amphibia; order Caudata; family Ambystomatidae; genus Ambystoma; species Ambystoma mexicanum. The sequence goes on along the minus strand of NC_090922.1, from coordinate 778,822,872 downwards.
CAGACATCTTAATTCATTGGATTATGGAATGAAATGGTAGCAACATCAGCCACTCTGATGGGGTATAAAGGCACTGTTGCTCCTTGTTTCAGTATAAATGCAGATGAGGATGGGATGGATCTCAGTCTGAGCATGCCCAGTTACCAATACATGAACGTCTTTTGTGAATAATGTCTATAGATGGGAACATATGCACTACAAGACACACCCACACAGAATGAACAAATGCACATAAGGATTGTTAAATTTATGACCTTTAGCCTGACCATTAATGAGCTGATGAAGCATTTTGAATAAAACAGGCTTCCCATACTCCGTATAGGATCCACATTTCCCCAGCCACTGCCTCCTCACCATTGCTCATGCCTCAGGGGTTATTCCTGCCTGCAATGGCAGGACCATGCTTTATCTGACAGAGCTGGCATTAGCAACTCTAATTAGTGCTGGCCTGCAGCCAGTGAATATCTTGGTGTGGCAGTGTAGTAAGGGTGTTTAGCCCAGTTCAATTTGAGGGAACGTCTCTGATTGATTAATGTGTTTAAGTGTGGGGACAGTATGGCACACTCATTCTAGTTGCCAATGTCAACATTTGCAGTGTGCTGTTCTATGGAAAAGTGACACAGAACTGCTCAAGGGACGATCAAGTGGTGCGGTCACACATGGCCACCGCAAATATAGGGCGCAGCCAGCTCACATAATGTAAAGTCTGACTTTACATTATGTGAGATGGCAGCACCCTTTACATGTCTCTGTCATATATAGCATCAGTCAATGACTGTCAGTCACTCACTATTAGAAAGTCATTGACTGACAATTTACATGACACTGTATGTAAAGGGCGCTGCCAGCTCAGACAAGGTAAAGTGACACTGGGTGTAAATTTTTTTTTCCGGCCCCCATTTGCGGGCGCCAGAAAAAAAGATGCTCCCCATTCCCATTCGCCCCATAGGGCTGAAAGGGAATGGGGAAGTTCGATGCACCGACAACATTTTGTCATCCCACATGCTGTGCTCGCAGGTGCCTTTCTGCCTGCCAGGTGCGACCTGGTGAGCAGAAAGGCACCCGGGAGCACAACTCATAGTTTGCCGGTCTGGGAACTACGGTACCGGCATGCTTACAGGTACCGTAGTTCCCGGCCCGGCAAACTTATAATGAGGCCCACTGTCTATTTATGAAATGCAGCAAGCGAACAGCAGGGGACACACGCCCCTGAGAAATCTCACACAGGGTGATGGTAGACCTGGGTCCGGCACTGATGTGACACATCGGACAGAAACATTCATATTTGACATTACATATAGGAGCAGCACATGGACGCATTGACAAACAGGGTGTTGACTTGGGAAGCGCACTAAACATTGTGCACACATATTACTGCATTGGTTGTACACAGACTACGTGCTGCACAGTGACACAATTGACCCTGCTGCCCTAATCAAGGTGCAAAGTCACATTGAGGAGCGATCAGGCGGTGGTTGGCATGTTGAGAAATTGGAGAGTAAATTGATGGTGAGGGGGTGCATTTAGTCCCAAAGCAGCCAGTAGAGCATTTTGGCACCAATATCACAGTTAACCTTCTCATGCATGCACCATGTGTAGCTATGAAGTGATATTCTTGATAGGTTTTTGTGCATGAAATAACATGCAAATGAAGTAAATTTTTAGAACTTTTTCTGTGTTGCATGTTCATTTTTTTGTCAGTGTGTAGATTTGGTCAGCTAACTGATGCTTTGTGTTGTCCTTCTAAATGGAAATTCCCCAAGTTTAATACTTATCCCTGGAGTTTAAAAGCAAAGGATTGTTAAATGAGCCATCAGTCATGAATTATCCCCACTTTAAAGGCCCTGGCCATAACCCATAAATGTATCTCAAACTCTGCCCCAAGATAGCTTGTGGCCAAATTCACCAAAACCTTTGACACCAGACTCACCCGTTCGTCCCACAGGAATCGATTCACCACTCCAAGATTCCCACTTCAAAGAGCTGGCGGACCAGCTTCCTGGTAATCACTGCCAAGAATTGGAATGCCCACCACCATCCTTGAGACTAGAGCATTTCTATTGGGAATTCTGCAAGCAGCTCACAACATTGGTCTTATATCAAGAGTCCTAGAGGTGATCAATGCATCCCTTATTTCCAAACACACTTCCTTGTACATACCCCAAATGACTGTATTCTGCACTAGTTAGGCTCTGTCAATGATTGTTAATGTGTTAAGTTGTGTTAATGATTGTAACTAGCACCTTGATGTCCCAGGGCTTAGTGCGCTCTATAAATGATAAAAATAAATAAATTAATAAATAAACTGGACACTGGGAGGGGGGGTTAAGGCAGGGGGGTGTGTGTATCAAGAGCATCTCAGTGGCTTTGTTTTCAATATGAACTCCTTTATTTGACACATAGGAATGCATAATGTTTTAACAACAGTGTACTCTGTGTCCGCTGTCTGGGTCTGAACCTTCCTGTAGCCACCAATGTGCACCTTAAGCTCTCCCCCCTGGGAAGTCGTCACCTCTGCCTGGACCAGGAAATGATGATGCTTGTACATGTGGCAATGGCATGCAACACACATGTGCCTGTACATATTCACAGTGTCTTGCATGTATATCGTCCATTAGGTGTGACAATCATGACTCACGCAGTATCACAGAATTGTGTGCATGTTTTCACAGTCACCCATTATCTGGCCCTGGCGGCCAATGGACATGAATGAGCAACAATGTATGTGCATAGACGCATGAGGCCGTCTTCCAGACAGGACGAGATGTGGATGGCCAATAGTTTTCTATGTGTAGTACATTCCACATATGGAGTTTCAATGGAGCAGTGGCCATGCAAGTGTACCGTTGTTAGTTCCATGTTGCAGTCTTCTCACACATGTTTGCAAGGAATGTGAATGCGACCAGCCATATATATTGCACAGGGAAATGTTGCAATGGTGGTTTTGGATATCATGGCAACACATATGTCTACATGACATTTTGTGTCATTCGATGTGCAAGTCACAATTCCACATGTTGCAACCAGAAAATGTCAGAGTTGGGTATGGGATCACTGATGATGCATGGACTTGCATCTTTCCACTGAAGGGTATCATTGTCACTCATGTCCTGGTTTATGTATGTACCCTCGCACCCGCAGACCATGCCATGTTGCACAGCCTGATATGCCCAAATATGACTGCACATGTCAGTGAATGCCATTCATCTGTGACATAGAGCTCACAGTGTGCTCAGTCACAATGTGTGACCTATGTGTGTCCAGCCATCTCGTGTCTGTATGCATTGTAATGCACATCTGCATGTTCTGCAAGGTATTCATGCCTCAAACTGCTGTTGCCTGTCTCTATGTAGGTGATAATGCAACAGATGCAGAAGTGGAGGAAGAAGAGAAGGAGGTCATACGACAGACCACCAGTAGGGGCCGGGGTGTCAAACGCCATGAGAATCCACAGGTGCTGCAGACGTTGGGTTTCCGACTCTTCTGACTCTTCATACTCTTCAAGTGATGATGCTGAACCAGATGTAGAGGGCACAGTGAGGGACAAGGAGGGTGCCACAGTGGGCAGTCAGGATGGAGCTGTTGAGTCTGAGGAGGTGAACCAGGAGTCGGTGAGGTTAGTGGTAAGCCCTGTGTGCACGGTGGTTACGTCTGCAAGATCGCCTTCATCTGTGTTCGGATCAGGTTCAGGGACTGATGTCCAATGGAGGGTTGCAGACCTGCAGCCAAGGACTGGGTTCCCACTGCGATGGTCCTGGACCCAGGCATCCCACGCGGTCGGCCTCGCAAATGTGGTGATGTGTGTATGCTGGAGAATTGGCGACCATCTAACATGGCGAGGTAATGCATGAGATAGCCCAGGGATATCCATCGCCTGGCTGAGAACATTTCCTCACAAGCTGTCCAGGATGCACAGCATCTGGCCTCTCAAGAACATCAGCAGTGACTGTTGGCCAGCCTGGCAAAGATACGGTATGCTGAGATGCAATCCTCAGGGCTCTCCCACAAACTCGGTGTGGAGGACAACCTCAAGGGTCGACGGGCAGATCTGAAGTCTCTGCAGGACTCACTGCATCAAGATGCACTGTCACATAGAGAAGCCCTGAAGCAGGAGATATTGGCATCTAGAGACTCCAATCGCTGTGAGTTGGAGAGCTTGAGGACTTCACTGCATGAGGAACTTTCAGCTACAAGGTCCCAGATCCAACGGGAGATGGGCACCTTGAGGGAGACGCTATCCCTGCAAATTGATGCACCATGAGTGATCGCCCATGCAGACTCTGTGGCCACTCGGGAGGAATTTAATCGGGACATCTCCTCCATGGGGATGCTAGTGTATGCATCTGCATCACGGGTGGCCCTAGCCAATGAAGACCAGTCTTTGGCACTTCTGTGTCCTGATGTCCATGAGGCTATGACGGGGTTTCTCTTTTTTGGATTTGGTGTTGACTTTTTTGCATGCACTCATGTCGACATGGACACACACCCTCCCCCACCCCTCCAGAGTGGAGATTTTATTTACCCTGTCCAAGATGGACAGTTTTTTCTTTTTGGAACCCCTTTTTGGGAAGGACACATTTTTCTTGTTTTCATTTGAACCTTTAAAGATGTGGTGTTGCCCTCTCAATGCCTTTATGAGTGAAGTACTGGACATGCAGCCATGCACAGTGGTATCAACTGGCATGGTTTACTTGACTGCAACAGGATCAAACATTCAGGTGCAGATCACACTAAGCATTGATGTTCGTATGCGCAGTCTGCATGAATTACTCCTTTAGCTGGTGAAATCCAATGTCCCATGTTGTTGCAGGGGACAGTGTTAGTTGGAGGGGATGAGCGAATCACATCAGGACATCTCTTCCGGCAGGTAGGGTTGTGCACTGTCAATCATCTTTATGGCTGGTTAAGGGTGAACCACAATATTGGCATGCAGTGGGACCTGTAGGGTATGAATGGATCATGTGATTTTGGGATGGTGACTGTCAGTGCAGATGTCTGTGAGTGTATGTCCCCTTGATCATCCATGCATGTGCTTTGGGTTTCTGGTTGCACTTCAGCAAAGGACAGCAGATTCAGGAGGCTGTGCAGCACTCATCCTCCTTGAACCATTGGCAGTCTTTGATACATTCAATGATAGCATCCTCATGCTCCACTCTCTGGGCATCATGAACTCTGCATTCTGATTGTTCACCTCTTGCCTCGCTGACCATTCTCAAGTCTTCCTCCTATCACCCTTCTCCCCCCACCATGTCTCCTAAGGGGTCCTGCAGGAGTACTCCCTATCAACCCTACTCTTCAACCTATGCCTGAGGCCACTCCTTATCCACTCACATGACCTGTTCTGCCACAATTACATGTATTACACACACCTCCATTACCAAGAACATGGCTGATCCACATTGTGACCTCACCTCGGGACATGCAGATTTCAAATCACTGCCCGGCAGCTAACCATCTCCTCATGAATACTGTTGGGAGCGGATTCATGTTTGCAGTGACACTGCACTCTTCCACCAAACCACCCTCTGGCTGTACTCCCTAGTACACATTCCCACAGCATCCAGCTCAGAAAAGTAACTTTTATATACCCGGGATTATGACTGAACACTCTGTCACCACATGGACACTGCTTGTAGATCCTTTCATCTACACCTCTACATTGTTGAATGATCCTTCCCTTGGCTATCCTACCCTCACAGAGCCACATCAATGTTATCAATTATCCTCTAATGCCTAGATTGCTCTTATTCCATGTATTTATATGGCCCTGCCTGTCATTTCAGTAAGCTGCAACAGATCCTGAACAACACAGCCTGCCTCATTCTTGCACTCACTCCCAGAGTACACATGACTGATGCACTTCATGTGCTCCACTGGCTTCCCTTTGTCTGATGCACCACCTTCATTGCCATTTGCATTAACAACTGAGCCTCCACGAGATGTGCCTTGACTTCGTTCAACATTGACCCACAGCCTGCCGACACTACAGCTACCTTATATCAGGCTCGGCACTACTCCTCGTGATCCCTTCCCTCAATTGAACTTGAATTTGACATGCCTCTTTCTCTGTCATGGCTGCCACACTCTAAAACTCCCTCCCACTCAGGATCGGCCCAGTGATGGGCCACCTTTCATTCCGTAAACCACAAGGAACCTGGCTCTTTCCTTCCCCAAGCAGGGCATACGGCAAACACCATGCAGTGTCACAGACAAGATTGCCCTGCTGGTGGCACCTTGCCAACCCATGGGAGTGTTGCACTAAATGTCATGGCTGTGTTCGTTTTCTGGAGTCTGGCTTGTTTAGGCCAGCAGCATGCCTGGCCATGGGGCATACATCAGCTCACTTTCACACCGATGGCAGGAGTCCTGGCCGTATGTCTTCCTGCACTCTACAGGACCAGCTTATCACACTTGGACCATATAGGTTTGTACTGGTTTGCACATGTGGCTCCCTGACAGCCTTTACTTGTGTTCCCCATACAAGTCACTTGTTTAGTGTTGTTTTTCTGTATGCTCTCTCAGCTTCAATGAATTCCATGACATTTGTTTTCATAACTTGTTTAAATGCAGCACTGTGAGTGACTGCACTGTGTTAGGGAGAATTCTCGGAAATGTGCTAATTCCTCTCTACTTTAGAGACCCCCAGCAACTTTGCTGGATTTTTGAGGACTTGATTTTTTTACCTGGTGAGGGTGAGTCCCTTTTACCCACTCTCTCATGTATTTTAATGTGATTTTGAACACTGTATTTCTTTTGGTTATGGAGCCTGACAAACTCCATAGGCATCATCTTTTACATTGTGTCACACAGCACCTTCAGTGCAGTGGCACAGGGAAGTCTTTTAAGATTTCACAAAGGTTTAACTACTTTCTCTTGGATAAACTACTGTTTCCGAGAGCAGTAAAGTGAAATTGACTTTACTTACAATTGTAACTTTCTATACCCAGCACACACTATCTTACAATAGGGTGCTGGAGGGGTTACTTAGGATCCCCTTTGTCTAGCTTCTCATGTGACAATTTCATATTACCCTGTCCTCGATGAATGGCTGGGGGCAGTGGTTTACTTTTAACTACTGGGGGGTGCTTTTACCGCGGGTTGCCATTGCAGCTGCAGTAAAACACCCAAGGGTGCAATTTTTGTCAAAATGGCCCGGTCTTCTTTTTTCGCCATTTCTTCTTGGAAAGGTCCTCCTTGAGAGTTATTCTGCGCTTCAAACTAGGTTTGGTCCCTTTGTTCGCTTTGCCTTTGACGGGATTCACGAGTGAAGCCAGCCTCTGGCTCCAAGGTGTCTGTTGGGCATAGGAAGTGAGGGAGGTACCCGAAACTCCCTGTGCTTAGTCTCCTAGGAGACCCAAATGCACTCTGTAGTGATTGGCTGACTGACTGTCCGGCAAGGACAGCCACCCTGCTGGGTGACTGACAGCGAGGCTGGAATGAATGGGAGGAACCTGCATAAAAGGAAAGCATTTTTGGCTTGGAAGGCAGAGTCGACCACTGGACGAAGGAACCGAAGAAGAACTTGAAGAGGATGCCTGCTGCAACTCCTGGACCGTTGGTTTGCCCAGCGAACCCATGCTGCTGGGCTGAAACTCCAAATTTGCATCGACAGAGAAGCCCCTGCAAGGACAACTTCTCCCCTTGAGTTGGTGGGACTAATGAACTCCAAAGTAAGCCACCTGGACATCCTCTCAGAGCTGGTTGAATTTCCACAGAGTTGCTGTTGGAACCAAAATGCCAGGGATAGGAACACCAGATTGTGTGTGTTGCTTTTAAGCTGGCCAAGAGCTCCAGGAAGATCCTCCGGACTCCCAGGAAGCAGGACTGACTGAGCCTAAGCCACCTCAACAGAGTGCTGGACCCCAGATGCAAGGAAATACCATCTTGACAGCCAGAAACCGCAGTGTTGCTATTTGCGGTAGACATGAGGAGCTGAAACACCGAAGTGCCACTTGTTTATAGATTGACGGTTGAGGTCGGTGACCATCCCATTGCAGTGCAGGAGTCCCCAGAAGTCATCCCTCTTGTCCCTATGACTGAGGCACAGGAACACCAGGATCTGCAGCGCTGCACAGGAACTGAACTCATCTGCTGCCCTTTTTCTTCAACCTAAAGGCACTGTACAGTCTAAGAGAACGTACCTCTTGTTGTGTGACTGCACTGGTTCTCTGTTGGTGAGACCCCTTGTTTATGCTGTGTAGAGTTGCTGATAGCTTCTTTACTTCACAAGCCTGAACAGCTTGTGGCCCTACTTTGAATTCTTCTTTTCTACAAAGACTTCTAAAAACATTGTGCAAGACTGTTACCTACCTCTGAGAAGTGCTTCAGTTTCACCTTGACTTTTGTTCAAGAGACTTTGGCTTAGCCTGGCTCCCTGAATCACTCCTCTTCCCTCTGTGAATTTATGTGTTTGGTCTTCCTTCCAGGAAAAGGTTAACTAACTTTACATTGGGGGGGTTTACAAAAAGTGCTTACCTGCTTTGAATGCATTTGTGAGATCTCTTGTTGTGTCATAATAACCTTTCCCTTTGACAAACTCTTAAGTGTGATGCTAAATGCCAACAGTAGTATATTAATGTCCACAGTGTCCTAGTTACTAAAGTCACCTGAGGGTGTAGGAAGTGTCTGTGTGCCATCCCAAAAGGGTACTTACTGGTTTAGAAGTATTAAGAGTGTGTATTTTGAAGTGTATTTGTGTGTTGCTATTATATTGCCCCCTTCTGAAGAAGTCTTACTCTAACTGACTGATAAATAAATCATTAATTGTTTACTCAAGAAACCTTGTGTGTGAGAGTTTGAGTACTTGTTACTGTGAATCTCTGTGTAACTCCCCTACATCTCATATTGACCCCTCTTGAGATAAGCCTGGCTTCTTAACACACTACCAACCTGTGTAGTACACGCTTATACCAAAGGTTGTGTTCCTATTGCCAGGAGGTTAGGGTTGTTGTAGTGCACCCAAAGGGTACTGCATACAATCTTGCCTAACACACTGTATGAGTGTGTACATTATAGGCAAATGCATGTGGAACATCACCCCCTCCCCGCAGCTTCTGTTCATCTGTTGTCCCGGAAAGTGTTTGCACTGCACGGTATGATACAAGCCACCTTCCTGGGAACAGCTCATCCAGGGTGTGTGATCTGTTTGAAGATGATGCAACAGCTGGGGAATCATGACCTGTCCATGAACTGTGGTGTCCAACAGGGGTGGGGGGCAAGTGGGTGGTAATATGTTGTCTAGAGTGGGGTAGGTACAGCTTTATTTGTGTGGATTTTGTTGGACATGGGTCTCTTTCTGGGTTGCATTCCATGGTCGGATGACCATGTTGTTTTGGTGATGAGAAGCTGATGAGTCCCTTTTAGCAGGTGACCTTTGTTTACCAGTCTGCCCTTCACCCTCACCCCCTATTGTCCTACTTCACCCCCAACCTGTGCTATTTTTACATCATTGTGCCTCCTGGCCTCTTTGCCCCTGTTTCCTTCATTTCCTATCCTTCCGTCTCTGTCCTCCTCTCTTCCCTCTTCTCTCAGCCCTCACCCACTATATCAGCCCCTGTCTCTCTCCGCATTTCCCCACCAGCCTAACTCCTTCTTGCTCCCCAATCCCTCTTTCTCACTCTCCCCCTCCTCTTTCTCTCGGCCCTCCAGCTGCACATTCTTCACTCTGTCTCCTCTCTCCCTCTTGCCCTATTTCATCCTTCCCATCAGTTCTCGCACTTGTACTTCCTTTTACAGACTTTACTTGTTATGACATGGCATTCATAACGCGCCTGTACACAAGTGTTTCTAGTTCCAACAAGACAAGGGGGGACAGAGGGATGACAAAACAATGATCTTACTAGGCCTTGTATCATTCAGATCACACAAGTGTGGGTAAGTGGATGGGGAGAAGTGCCAAAGCGGGGGATAGAGAAGTGTAGGTAATCAGAAGTGCAGCCAGCTGGTGGCTCAGTGCAGGTACAAGAAAGTGCAGCCAATGGACGGCTCTTAAGCGCAGAGAGAGGGGAATGTAGGGTTACAGATACAGACCACAAGTGCTGGGGGAGCCAAGAGGCAGTGTGAGGTACAACTGGACATGCAGGGCCGAAGTGTCCCTTTCCCTCCCCTGCATCCAGGGGTAACCCAAAGGCAACTGGCAAACCTGGTGTTGGATCTGTTCAAATTGTATGCTTGCAATCGATGGCCCAGCTCGTGCCCACGTCCCAACGCAGACTAACCCCTGTTTCCAGAGTGCATTACATGCTCTGGTGGCAATTTGTTTGCTTCACTGCCAGTGATTATTTTGTCCATGAGTTCAGATTGTGTCGGATTTATTGCTGCCCGCACTCTTTGATTTGGAGTTCAAGTTGTTGACACTGGGTGGCACATGGCCGTCAGGTTACCTTGTTCCATCCAGGACACCTCAAGGCTGTCCTGTTTGTTTACTTTCATGCACTGCATGTCTTTGCAAGCTGAGAATGTGATTTCTGGTGAAATGCTGTGGATGTGAGCCACGTGTGTACTTGTGCACGTAAGTTAAAGGCACTCAGAGGGACACTGGGTGTGGTGTCATTGGTGGCAGGGATGCAGTCACTGTGTGGGGTGTTTTTCATGGTGTAACCTGAGGTAAGCAGGTCCAGATGCATGGTTGCGGCGGAGACATGGTGATGGGAGGCTGCGTTCCACCGACAACTCCACACCCAGCTCTGCATTGCAGGCTGTGTGGGTCATGCTATGTTCCTCTGACCACAACAGGTTGGAGGTCCCGCCCCGTACACCACGCACACACCATAGGACAGGTGTTGTTGGTTGCCATGGTGACATGTATCATACACGGTACATCAGAAGCTATTTAGATGCCCGTTGACAGCTGCTCAGTGCATCTCAATGCCTCAATGCTCCCTTCAGTTCCCAGCTGCTTGAGTCCAGTCCCTCTGAGTTCTGCCTTCCCTTCCTCGTACCTGTTCCCTGCTCCCTTTTGTCTGCCAGTCTCCTTGACCTCCATTTCCCCTTCCTTACTCTCTTGTCTGCTTGCCTCTTTTCTGCCTGTTGCTGCTGTGCTCTGCCTTCCTCTGTGCCTGCTGCCCGTTTGCTCAGCTGCCTACTGTCGGATTATGTTTTCACTCCAATTGCTGAGAAGTTCGACTTCCTTCATCTTGGAGATTCCATCATTTGCTCCCCTGCCAGTGTTTGCTACACTGTCCTGATGTCACATTAATCAGGGGAAGCCAAATTGTTGCTTTGGGAGGGCTTCCAATGAGATCTGGGTTTCCAACCTCTTGGTGATCTCTATTTGAGAGTTCTCTCAATGTCATTCTGACAACAGCCAGATCAGAAGGATCATGAAGACCCCTCACCAGAACAACTGGTAAAAGGGGTGAGCGAGACCTGGTCCTTGACAGCATGGCATTCAGGGTAGCAGGCAGTGGAGGTGTTGTGGGTGGGGATGCTGTCACTGTGTGGGGTGTTTTTCATTGCCTTGGCCTGAGGTGAGCAGGTCCGGCTGCAGGGGTGCAGGGGAGACATGGTGATGGGAGGCTGGTGAGTCTTTGCTTGCAGTTTTTACGTGGCACTCATGGGTGCATGAAATGGACGTGTTGTGGGTCAAGATGCTGTCACTGTGTGAGGTGTTTTTCATTGCCTTGGACAGAGTTGAGTTGGTCCGGCTGCATGGGTGCAGGGAGACATGGTGAAGGGAGATTAGCGAGTTATTGCTTGCAGTTGTTGCCTGGCACTCAGGGGGGCACAGGGTGTGGTGTCATTATGTGCATGGATGTATTACCTGCTCAGACTGTGTGTTATATTTTTCTTATGAGGCATTCTGATAGTGGAGATGGTTGCTGCTATGCAAGGACACAGGGATTTGGGATGCCTGTATGTGACACCTAGACAGTGTAGGCTGGTGTGGATGCGTACTGAGGGGAGCATGGATACATGACTGGGTACAGCTGGAGCAGGCTCGCAAGGGGACATATGTGAGGTGAGATGGGCATCTTTCTTGAACTGAACTTGCAATTTTCTCAGTCTGACAATTTAGATGTAGAAGTGTATTGTGAGCTAAATTGTTGTCAGGCAATAGGGTGCCCACTCCACCTGTTTACAGTTGTGAGACATGCCTAGGGTGGCACAGACAGTCCATCCTCACACCTGTTAGTTACTGCTTACATCATATGCTGTGCCTTCCTGCTTGGGTTCTCCTGTGTGCTGTTAGGGGTCTGCATGCACAATTGTTGGTGGAGTGCATGTAAAATTGGTAGGGGATTTCATTCATTGTGTTGTGTGCTTTTGTGTGAGTGACATGTATACTGTTGTTTCCACTGTCTGTGTCAGTGGTTGGTGCAGTTGATTTTATGGCTATGGGCACACACAGTTTGCCTCTCCCAAACACACATTCTCGGGGGACACACATTCTCAGGGTGTTGTAATGGGCAAGGTACATTAGACCCAGTTCATCAATGAAGGGTACCAGTGATGTGGCTTCACTGTGTGTGCTGCACAGGGGCTGGTATTCAAGTGAAGTAGGTTTGCACAAGCTGATTGCATGCATCCTGTCCCTAAGCCATTTGATCCGCCAAGGGCATGGGAGGTGCCTGTTGCTGAGGGCAATGCCCAGCCTGCATCTCTACTGGTATGCCACTTCATGTGGCAATATTGTACAGGACACAAAATGCCATGATGATTTTGGATACTACTGGTGGGGCATATAGCAATATGCTGCCAGAGTGGTCAAGGGACCAAAAACATGACTTGAGTGCCCCAAATGTGCACTCCACTATGCCCCTAGTGGCTATCTGTGCTTACGTGGAATGACGTGAGCAGGAATGGTGAGAGTGGGTAGGCACTGTCCCCTGCAAATGAGTAGATGGTTGTTGTGTCATTGTCTGTTATTTAGTGTGCCAGGTGACTGCATACATGTGTGTAACAGTTGATGCTCACCAATGAGCCAGGTGTTGCCAAAGATTCCCGATAAAGGCCCAGTGTAGTGGTGACTGGTGGTAAATGTAGCTGTCATGTGTGCTTCCGGGTAAATTTGCATTATTTTTCATTATGCAACAACAACCAAAACAAACAAGGATTCCAACCCAAACTGCGACCCACCCTGATTATGACACAGAGTATATTGGCAATGTACATTACACCAAAATCAGCTGCAGTTCCACACATCAAACTTGTTCAACCACTGTAAATACGGTGCCCACACCTGCGGCTGCCAGGCATGTGGCGGCATAGTCTGAATAAATGCTGTCTCTGTGTCGTGACAGTATGCCACATCTTGTAGCCACCCCTGAACTCTGGGTGGATGGCCTACCCCCATGCCATGGCCACCCTTCTACACGGCACCACCAGTAGCAGGCCCACCAGGTGCCTATTCATCCGAGGCAGGGACCGTGTGCATCCCAGGAGCGCCACCACAGGTTCTGGCTCCAATTGTTCCCCAATAATCAAAGAGACTTTTGCCAAGACATCCACCCAGAACTGGGAAAACTGTGTGCACTCTCAGGCCAAATGAAGAAACCCAGCTGGGCCAACCCTGCATCTGACACATGAGTCTGGCATGGAGGGAAAATGCCTGTGGAGTCTGGCCGGGGTATGGTAGACCTGGTGCAGGAAGTTAAAGAGTATTAGTTTAAATTAAGAATTCAGGGACACTTTCTGGGTTTGACCTAACACATATTTGCAATCCTCATCTGATATTTCCCTGCCAAGATCCCTTTCCCACCGCTGTCTCTGCGCCTCCCTCTCGCACGGAATGTCTGCCATGAAACTGCTATATATTTGCGATATCAGGCGGCACTCGCCCCACGACTTCATCACCCCCTGTAAAAGTGCCCGCTTTGAAGGTTTACGAGGAAATGAGGGTAACAGTGACTTGAGAGTTTACCGTATTGGGAAGTATAGACAGATGTCCAGAGCAGTACTCCCCCCCCCACTGTCTTTAGCCTGTTGCAGAGAAAAGAACACATCGTCAATGAAGAGGTCCCCAAAGGTGTAATTGCCCAGATGTTCCAACCACCGCAGATAGGCACTCTCTCCCTTTATGGCTAGCCCTGCCAGATGCCGGACCGTAAGGAGGGGTGAATGTAGGGTGTTGACGCCCATCTCAACGCAACCTTCCTACTGATTGAACAGGTGAACTTTACTATGTCTAGGGAGCCAGGCATCACCCCGAAGCCCCAAGAACCACTGCACGCACAGGTCACGGGAGGCAAGTGCTCTCTCCACCTGCACATCAGGCCAAAAGAAGTGAACGGCATACCGATGCACTAGGAAATGCACCTGTGCCACCCAATAATACTTCCCCCCTCTCAAACAACTGTGTCTGGCTGGCTTCCCGGCCCAGAGCAAATCAAGAATGAGCCCCCACAGACGTAAGACAAATCCCCCAGAGAGGAACAATGGGACATTGAGGAAAAGATACAGGAGTTTGGAGAGCACAATCATTTTTACAATTGCTATTCGACCCAGGAGTGTAAGCGGAAGCGTCCTTTACCTCGCCACTGCATCCTGAAGAGACCCTACCATCCAGCCGTAGTTATCACGGAACAGCTTCACGCGGCTGCGCGACACCTCCACCCCCAGGTACCGGACCCCAGAGGACTCCCACTTGAGGCCAACGTCATCTTTAAATGTCTTCTACCCATCCGCAAAGGGAAAAACCACAGACTTGCTATGGTTGATCCTCAAACCAGAGAACTCCCCAAACCTGATCACCTCCCGCATCAACAAAGTCAGGTTGCGCACCGGGTCGCACAGGAAGAAGGCCACATCATCTGCGAACAGGGAGATGATCAGCCTATGCAGCCCTAGCTGTAGCCCCCTTGGATGCACCTCTCTCTCAGGGTCTCTGCCAGTGGCTCTATCACTAAAGGAAAGAGGAGTGGGGATAGCGAACATCCCTGCTGCATTCCCCTACCCATATCGAAGCTTTCAGACCTTGTATGCCCTACCACAATCCTTGCTGTCAGGTTAACATATAAAATAGACTGCAGAGCTATAAAGCTAGCACCAAGCCCAAGTTTCTGGAAAACTGCAAATAAGTATGGCCATTCAAAAGAGTCAAATGCCTTTCCAGCATCCAAAAAAACTGCAACAGCTTGTGTCTCCATCTTGAGTGCTGCCAAAACCCCAAAACAAGGCACAGCCCATACAACGTGTTTCTCCAGGGGACAAATCCGACCTGATCCACCAGCACAAGGCCGGGCATCAACTGAAGCAGCCGATTAGCCAGGACCTTGGCAAAGATCTTATTATCTACGTTGATTAAAGAAATTGGGTGGTAAGATGTACAGTCCTCAAGTGGTTTCCCATTCTTGTGCAGAAGAATGATGTTCGCCTCCCATAGCAAGGGGGGAAGCATCCCCAAGGCAAGCAACTCTGCATACACTCATAACAAGACAGGGGCCTGGATGGGAGCATATGCCTTAGAAAACTCCCTCGACAGGCTGTCCGGTCACGTCGAGACCTGGACCCTGGGTGCACCTTAATCACTGCAATGACCTCTTCCAGGGAGATCTCTTGATTGAGAGCCTTGCAGAGTAAAATTCCATCTTCTCTAAATGACGCTGCAGGCTCTCTGAGTCTTGCGAATATCTAGACCTGCATAGGTGCCTATAGAAAGCATGGAATTAGGCTGCAATATCTTCCTCTGCACACAGGGTCTTCCCAGTGGGTCCCTGATGCTTTCCACCTATGGAGATCTCTTATCAGCCACCAACAGCTGGGCCAGAAAGAACCCAGCCTTCTTCTCTTCCCCGTACCGTTGCACCTGCTGCCCTGGCCAAGAAACCACATCTCCCAGTCTGCGTTCCCCCTAAACCCCTCAAGCTCACGCCGAAGCTCAGCCAGGATCTGGGGGTCCGCTGTGGATGCGTTTTCACCCTCCAGTTGCTTAAGGCGCCCCTCACCTGCCTTGAGATATCCCCATATCTGTTGGAGGATCCCGTTTTCTTTGGCCATAAATACCCCTCAAATAAAACACTTGATGCGGTCCCAGAGCACTCCCTGAGAGGAGACAGAGCTTTTGTTGTATTCAAGGTAGGCCTTGATCTCATCCTGCAGTACCGGCAGAACACTGTATCTTCCTCAGAAGCAGATTCATAGCGCCGAGAGTAGGCCCCCTTGCCTCCCCAAAAGCATTGCAGGACCACTGGTGAATGGTCCAACAAGATCCAGAGAAGAATCTGGTAATCGCCCCATTCGTAACCCACATTGCGGGACACCACCAGGTAGTTGTTAGGCAGAATTATATGCAGTACCCTTTGGGAACACCACACAGAAATAAGACTACAAGTGACAGTACAAATTAACCTTTGGTACAAGCCTGTACTACACAGTAAAGTGTAGCGATGGCTGAGCAGCCAGATTACCTCAAGAGCAAGTGAGCTGTACCAAATAGTTACACAAAGGACAGCAATTACTATGATTCAAACAAACACTGACTCAAGGTTTCCAAGTAAAAGAATATACATTTATTTACTTTTTAGTTATATAACATTTCACTAAAGTAAAGCAGTTTAAAAATCTCACTCTTAATACACCCCACCGCTCCCAATAAGTTCCAGACAAGTTAAGCTCACAAAATGAAATGGGAGCAAAATGGCACTCCAGAAATTTAAAAGGGAGGGAAAAACAAAGTTAGGCAGAGATTGAACCACACCAACAGGTAAGTACTCAGGGCAATTGAGCAAGAGGAACTACAGTGATAGAATCAGGGAAAAAAGGCTGAGGGCCAAAGTCAATAGTTCAAAAGTATTTTGCTCAAGATCACAAGGTTCAGGGGAGTTCGCGGTAAAGTTTGTGCCACAAGTTCCGGACGAAGTTGGTCGGCAGAAAAGTTATTTCAAAGAGAAGAGAAGGACAAGCCCTTGGATTGGAGAAAGATTTCACACACTTTCACCGTGGCTGAACGAAACGAACAACCGGATTTGCACAGTACCTTAAAACGGAGAGGTAGGTGTAACTGAGGCGGACGTTCCTGGTAGTTCCTGCAGGCTCACAGTTCCTGAAGCGACTGTCGGACTGACAAGAAGAAGGACGACTGGAGGGTCCTGCACTACCCAGGGAAGAAACCAGCAGCAGAGCAAAGCAACAAATAAAAGGTGCGCTCCTTAAAACCCAAGCAGGGTCCGACCTTCCTGGCTATCCAGCCCACTGTAGCTCTGTACAGCGAATTAGACCAGAGGAGGGGTCCTGGCTTGAAGTTTGGGCAAACTGGTTGGTCCCACCAGCTCAAGGGAAGAAGATTCCTGAAGGACCCTCTCTGTCATCGGAGTTTGAAGATTCGGACCTGCAGCAGGGCTTCACTGGGTAGTTCAGTTGTTGTAGAGGTCCTCTTCGCTCAGCTCCTCATCGGTTCTTTCATTCCAGTGGCGACTCTACCTTTCCAATCCCAGAGACCTGCTTTTTATGCAGTGTCCCCCCATTCACACAGCCTGGCTGTCAATCACACAGCAGGATGGATGTCCTGGCAAGGACAGTCAGCCAGCCAATCAAACAGGAGTGCGACTTAGGTTACCAAGGGAACCCATGGCAGGGGTCCTAAGACCCCTCCCTCACATCCTGCTTACCCAGACTTTCAGGCGCCTTAAAGAGGGCTTCTGTGCAGAAGCCCGCAAAAAGACAGCGAACAAAGGAACCAAGCCTGGTTTGGCGCGCAGAGTAAAACACAAGCAAGACTTTTACAAAAAGAAATGGCGAATAAACCCAGCCAGAGCTGAAATAAAATATATTTGGTCAAGCGGGTTTATGTTCGAGGCTAATAAAATAGCCTAAATTAATACCATGGTTATTTAAGATAACCGTGGTATGAAAGTTGAGTAGTTACCACTTCCATCAGCCAACTATTGATGAAAAGGGAGCGAAACAGTGCTCCAAGAGAAACAGACAAAAAGGTATAAGAATTAACCCTTTCCAATACTCCATGTAAGATGGGGGTACTGGGTTCGTGATTTAAAGAGACTCCCTAAAGTTAATGGCAACTTTACATGTTTCTGGGAGACAGTAGTCAGTCCCAGAAAAAATTGAGTCAGTGGGAAGTGTAAAAGACAACCCTGTATCACTGCACTGAAGGTGCTGTGTAACACACAAAAAAATTATGCCCATGGAGTAGGTGAGGCTCCAGAGCCCAAGATCACACAATTGGTAAAAGCACACAGAGCAAAACACATGTAAGAGTGGGAAAAAGGCTCACACACTTACCAGGTGAAAAAAATAAACCCTAGAAATCCAGCAAAGCTGCTGAGGGACTCAGTAGGTAAGGGAAATTAGCCATTTTGGAGAATTCTCCCTAACAGTAGTCAAACCTGGAGCTAGATCCGTGAACCCAAGAATGAAAGGTGTAATCACGCGTGTCCCTGTGCTGCCTCCTCCAGGCAT
The DNA here is from genome assembly GCF_040938575.1 of Ambystoma mexicanum. Lineage (NCBI taxonomy): Eukaryota > Metazoa > Chordata > Amphibia > Caudata > Ambystomatidae > Ambystoma > Ambystoma mexicanum. The sequence goes on along the minus strand of NC_090922.1, from coordinate 778,804,518 downwards.
CCACCGGGTTACATGTCCTACATATCTCTTGCACCTGTAGACTCGCTTCGGACACTGGCCCAGGCCACCTCTGCTTCTATCCAACAGGGAGTCCATCACCATATTCAGGTCCCTGCCCCACAATATGGTGGCACCCCGACAACCAGCCAGTTGAACCATCACCGAATCAAAGGCATTAGCAATGTCCACATTGGGCACATATGAGTTCACTAGTGCTACTTTCACCCCTTCCAAGACACCACAGACCAACAATACCCTTGCCTTGTCATCCCTTGCCACCAAGACCAGGCAAAACTTAACCCCTTTAGCTATCAGGATAGCCACCCCCCTTGCATAGGGCGAGTATGATGGGAAGTACCTATGACACCCCCAATGCGAGCCCCACTTGTGTTCCGAGGAGGGGGTAAGATGGGTCTCCTGAATCAAAGCCACCTCCACCTCGGTGCCTCCGGAGATACTGTGCTACCTTCAAAACCCCTGAGGGGCCGTTCCTCCCCTGATGCTCCACATGCCTAACCTAAGGGCCATTTCCACAAATCAATACCGGTCAGGTGGGAACTGGTCCCCCAGACCAAACACGCAGCCTTTGCCGGCCAGTGGATCACTAAGCAATGACTCAGACTCCAGACAAACACAACAACACAGACCCTCCTCAAATATACTTCCCCCCACCACCCCTCCTGCCTCATCCGCCCTGCCCTTCCAGTCCCACCCGCCGGCCCCCACCCACATGGTCAACCGCCAACCCGCCCGAAGAAGCCACCCCCACACACCCAACCAAAAAACAGAAACAATGCTGCGCTCGGGCGCTAGTACCCATCCAGGCAGGTGTCAGCTCAGCCACCCGGGGGTAGCCGTATCCCAATACGGAGGCGGCTCAAGCCCCTGGATAACACTGGTGGCCCATTCAGCCGCTAAACATCCAGTCTACTCTCCCTTGCCCTTCAACCCCTGTGGCCCAACTACAGGGGTCCTCCTGGCCCATCCCGGCCCATCCTGGCCATGATTTCTGACCCCATTCCAGGGTCTCGGATGGTTAGGACGAGGCGACTTGCCAATCCCATCCAGGAAGGAGCTTGCCGACTCCAGGGACAGGAAGTACTGTTTTCACTTCATATTGAATGCGTAGCTTCGCAGGGAACAACATGGAATATTGAATGTTGCTGTCCTTGAGCCAGCGCTTAACTCCCGTGAAAGACCTCCTTTCACGGGTAGCCGACCGTCACTATGGTAACCATACACTATGTTCATACCCGGAAGGACGCTGCGGTTGCAAGACAGAGGTAGCGAGATGACGAATCCTTGTACTTATCAGAGAGATCTAAATCAGCAGAATGAACACAAGACATTAAGGTAGTAGATAGGGGAGAGTGAGATACAAACGGATAGCAAGAAGGCAATCTTACAGAGCGTTGACTGCGGCCAGAAGCGGCACAGAAAACTTCTGCTTGGGATGTCAAAAATGCTGTGTCTCTGCAACGGGGCAGAGCCTGGAATCCTGCTGCAGTTGGAAAGAGTGCAATGCTGCCGTGTTTGCGCAGCGCCATCTTGGGAGGATTCCTGACAGTAGCATGAACCTGCTTGCATTGCTGCCACAACGACCAGCAATGCCTGTTCCGTACGACACCTGACACCACCATTCCATACCACTATCAATCCACATCAACACACCATAACATATCACTCCATCCCACCACCACTCCATCTGTTTTTTTCACAACACCTGTTCTTTACCAGCCATGCCAATCCATCATTTCACAGTATCACTCCATACCTCAACACCACTCCAACCCTCAGTGATACTGCACATCTCATCACCACACCCACAATTCATATCACCACTCTACACCGTCACACCTCCCATCTAAAACCCCACATTTACCACTACACTCATACACCATGCCCCCACTCTACCCCCACTGTCCCAATCTACCATCTTCCGCATCTCTATTTCTACATCTGTATAGCCCTCCCCCACACTAATTTACGCTCACCAACCCTTCCTTGACCCTCTCTAACCCACCCACCCTTCCTCAGTCCTCTCTATTCTGACCCTTCCTCACTTCTCGATGCCATGTTTCTCTCTATCCTTATGCATACCAGCTGATCCAACTCTACCACCACCCATCCCCACCTCGACGATTCTATGCACACCGTCCCTTTCTTACCCTTGCATCCTACGCTGCCATACCCACTCTACCTCACACTTGCTTAAACCCAAATAACCCACCCACGCTAGCTCACCTCTGCCTCCCCTTCTCATCCCCATGCTATCCCTACTCTACACCATCTCCCCTAGACCATCCTGTCCACTCACACTTCCATACCTACTGTTCACCCAACCATCCTACATCACTCCTACTTATCTCCACTAACTCATCCTTCTTACCTCACCTTTGCATAATCCCACTAATCCAAGCTCCTCAGTGCCTACCATGCTCATCACTGTCTACTACCTCCCACCTTAGCTCACTGCCTCTCCTTTCCACCTTAGCTCACTCATTCCCCACCCTCGCTCAACCTTAACATTACAGTACTTACCTTAACATTCCCATTTTGTTTACTGACATGTTACATTAGTAATACACACAGTAAAAAGACGCCTGTGCAATTTAGCGAAGAGAAGTCTTTCTTCCATGTGTCTCACGAGTGCTATTGACTGCAACCACTAATTTCCATTGAAGTTTTAAATTGCCGACTATGTAAGGCCCAATTATTCAATGCATTCTTACCTGTTAATGTAAGATGCAATAAACACTTACAAACTACAAAATGATAGGCTTTTTCAATGCTTGTTTGGCATCATTTGTAGTTATGTAACCTTTAACTATTAAATATCAGTAAAGCAGGTGGCATTCTGAATTGCCACCTCATTTACCAATACCACATTTCTTATGAATCAGTTGTCTTAATACCCTTTATTTTGATAATACCACCTAATTATGAGCTGGGAGTCAGATGGGCTATTTATTGTAAACGTGCACTGTTCGAGAAAGCCGTGACTCCACATTCCCCTAACTGCAAATGAGGCCCTGAGGAGTGGAGTGGGCTCACGAGATCGCGCGTGGCTTTGAACAGATACTGGCACGCGCGAGTAAGCATCAACATTTCTTCACCATGTCCAAACGGAATAGCAATTAGATGGCGCGTCTATTGACATTTATCGAAGCGCCCTTTTCCATGCTGTACACTGAAGGAGCATGCTACGAATGTGCCCTTTGCTTTCTCCAAGTAATAGTGTCCATTTTATATCCCTGATCTTTCAATTTAACAGCAACCTTGTTAACCTTGTATGGATTGCAATTAAAGCATACCATTTGCTGAATGAAATATCCATTTTTACAGTACATGGGGCGGGGACAGTCCTTCGCCCTTATCAGCGAGGAAGCCCCGTGGCTGTGGGATTTGGAAGAGGTAATTAACTACCGAGCAGAAAGAAATCTTTGTGGACAGAGCGCCTAATAAAAGAGGTTAATTAGCTTGCTCTATAGCAATAGATTTGTGATATACTGCGGAACTTTGGCAGCGGATGTAAGCAATTAAGAAATTAGCCAATGTTCTTGAACGACACAGTCTACAAATAAAGTAAACAGTTTCAAAGAATTAGACATGTGTGCTTTGCAATTTAATAGCAGCACTTGCAAATGGTGCCATAGTTCAGAGGTTTGCTTACAGACTTCAGAAATTAGAATGCACTCGTGCGAGGATGAAGCAAAATAAGAGGTTGCTGCTTCAGGACAGAACAAGTTCCCCTTGACGATAGTTTCCCCACATTAAAATCGTAACGGAAAATATGCTTCCTCCCCTGTTACTTCCACATTTCCTACGACCTGTAACAACCGGATTTTTCACATATGGACACGTGACTACAGTCCCACAGGCTGGCACGTGACAACCAACAAGCTAATTCGACCAACTTTCTGGTTTCCTACTCGCTTTGTATCTGTCATGCTGAAATTCTTGAGCGAAACAGCTTACTTTGAACTCAATATGTAAATGTTCTTGCGATCAGGGTCCTCCCGTTGGCTTGGCCCTCTTTAGATGATGATGACGTCTCTTTGAAGAGGCCATTTTGATGTGTAGTAGCCTTCGTTGTTGTGGTATTACTCTTACCAGAAAGATGTTAACATCATTAGTTACAGGATGTTTTAATTTCATATCCCTTGATATATATATACATGTAACACATATCGATCCAGAATGATAGGTTCTGAGGAACATGGGTGTGCTAATATGCATATTGTCTAAACGCACATTTGCCGTGCTAGGGGTGGATGATCAAATGTCTGCCCCATTCGCAAACTGTTTATTGCCCTGTCTGGGGTGCACATTGGTATCACAGAACAGGCCAAAAAGCTCCCGCTGTAATACCAAATGCATGCCTGCCTGCATTGTTGCTGTGCCGCGTTATGAAGGAAGCACTCCCTCATTTTCATAGGGACGTACCCCATGCAAAAGAGGGGTACACTATGGTTTGGACTGTGCATATGCTTTGTATTATGAAATACAAAGCATGTATTGGATAATAGGCAATTAGGCCTAGGGAGTGCATTCTAAACTAGTCCAACTCCCACTATAATTAGAGGGCAGCAGGTGCGTGCAGTCATCTCTGAGCACTGCATCATTACTGAGCACTGCGTCATTCCTGAGCACTGTGCCATTCCTGAGCACTGCGTCATTCCTGAGCACCTTGCCATTCCTGAGCACTGTAGCTGGTCCCAGCCACCATTTATACAACCTGCGAGGCAGCCTAGAATTTTTGTAATGGTCCACCTACTCTCAAAAATATTACATTGTCCTAAAGGCCTTCTTTGTCCAAATTAGTTGTCCTTAAAATTGTTATCCAGTAAGATGTGCTAATGTTCCTTTGTCAGGCTAAATTCAATTTCGAGGTTTACTCTCTCTATGAATTACATTTCCCAGGAAATCATGATGATGCTTCAGAAAACAACCACGAATGTGCGTGTGATCCTGCATGCATTCCACAATGCCAACATGTACACAAGGGTATTACATTAAGGTTATTCATTTTTTTAATTGTTGAGGGCTTCCAGGACAGTCAAAGAAAGATCGAAAAGAGTAGAAAACAGGTATTCATAGACCTATGCGGGTATTTATGCATGCTAACCAGTCTGCAGCGTTCTCTATGACCAGACTAGGCCGCTTGGCACTGGAGAGAACTGGGGCTAAAAACACTGATCTGAGAAAGAGAGGACATAACCCCTAAAGACCAAAGTAGATGTCGAGGCCTTCCCAAATAAGAACTGATGATCAATCAGCTGTAGCGGAACAGGTAGTGAGTTTTAGACAAGTGCTTCATGAACCAAGAGCTTTCCGACAAGTAGTCTTGCCTTCATACATGGAAGAATCTAGAGGCAGCACAGGTTGGATGAGCCCAGATGTCTGGTTGGAGTGTATCACTGACCTTATCCAAGATAACTTCAGGACCCTGGTCTATCTTTGCCTGATGAACCAGTCATGCTTTCCTGAAAACAATCCACTGGGGGTCAATGTTCGATCCTGAATAAAGGCATTCAATGAGCTCTCCAACCCAGCAGAAATAATCAGCAAGCTGCTGCCTTTGGAATCAGTTGGAAATGGAAGATGAAAGTTTAGGGCAAATCCAAATACATTGGGCCTCATTACGAGGTTGGAGATAGCCATGGAGCTACTAGCTCCATGGCTGCCTCCAAAACCCTTCCGACTCCACCCTGGTGAATGGACCAATTACCGGTCCATTCCGAGGTCGGAGGGACTGGTAATTCCCCATTCACCAGGTCCATTCCCCATTCCCTTTTGAGTCCCCATAGGGCTCAATGGGGAAGGCGCTAATAACGGTACCGCAAATTGTGGTACCGTTATTAGCTCTAGAGTCCCTTTGCGGGTCCCGTCCTTAACTCCAGCAAAAAACAGGCATGAAGGAAGGACCTGCAAAGGGAACTCGTAGTAGGGAGGTAAGGGATTACCGGCACCAGTGCCCTTATCGGGGCCAGTAATCCCTTACCTCCCACCTCGTAATGAGGCCCAATATTGAGTTGCAATACTCCAGTTCTGTGGAAACAAAAGTACTCTCACTTTCCTCGATATACAAGGCCTGATGATCATCAAGGACTCCAAAACGTCTAACCCACGAATGTATTCACTCCTCATTCAAATACATCTCTGATAAACTTCTTCCTACCACCCCCTTATCATTCTAACTCATCTGCCACCCACCGGGAGCCCTGAATCTATTCTTCACTGATCTTGGTCTACTGCTTGAAATTCTTCCTCCCTGATGTGCCTACCTTTAATATTAGTAGCCTCAACTTCTACAACATGGTGCAGACTCATTACCTGCAACTGGCCTCTACTCTCTCTTATCACTCCCTGAATAACAGGCATTATTGTCATACTCACACTGTAGGTAACTCCTTCAATCTAATCTTTTTATCCTTCACACTTAACTCCTTTGCTCTCTCTGTAGTTTCCTCTCCCTATAACCACTCACCTGTTGGCTTCACAATCGCCATTCCCTTTTCCTTCCACCTTCTCCTTCTTATGAAGTTCCCAAAACAAAATTAAAACCTGACTCCATGTCTACCTATCTCTATCAGGTCAAGACTTCCTGTACTGCCCTCTTGCCTCCTCTCACACACTCAATTGAACTCCCCTTCAGAAAATTAATTGATATTCTGACTATCTCCCTTTACAGCCACTAACCTCTTTCTCCTTCATGCACCCAGAGCCTGCTGCCATGGATCTCCCCAGCCACCAAGCAGGTGAGGGGAGCCATGGACATCAACCCACCAGGCTGGCATGAAAGGTGCTATTCTATAGTTCTTACCACCTGCAAAGACTTGCTTCATCCTCACTAACGCTCCTGACTCAGACCCACTTACTATAATAAGCGTATGTCCCGTCTCCACTCCCAACCCCTCAAACTATTGTTGAACCTCCAGGCCATGTCCCCATGCCCCAAGAATCACTCCCTTTCCTCCTCCCCCCTGCTTATGACTCTGCCTTTTAGTTCTAACAAAATACAAAAATATGCGACACTACATAACCTCCTTTCTTTTCACACCCATTCCCTCTCTCTCTCCATCTCCTACCACCCAGTATTTAATCACACTCCCATGTCACTCCAAACTGTCCTACTGAACTCCTGCTTATCGTTTGTGTAGCGAGCTCCTCCTGTGCTCCCATTGAACCATTAACATCACAAATAATTACAGAACCCATCACCTCCATTACAGAAGCCATCCACCTAAGGCCACAACAAAAGCCCTGTCTACCACGGTACACCAATTACTGACTTCTCATAACCCCCGTTTGTCTGTGTGAATCCCCCTCCCACCCGAATGCCCCTGTTTGTCTGTGTGAACCCCCTCGCACCCGAATGCCCCTGTTCGTCTGTGTGAACCCCCTTCCGACCCAATGCCTCTTGTTTGCCTGTGTGAACCCCCTTCCAATCCCAATGCCCCCGTTTGCTTGTGTGAACCCCGCTCCCACCCCAATGCCCCCGTTTGTGTGAAGTGGTGAGTCGGTTCAGCAGGGCTCCACCGGAGGTGTCGTCGTTGCAGGTCGGCTCAGCTTTACCCTCGTCAAATTCTTAGGTCCTGTGGCGACTTCTGAAGATCCAGTCCCAAAAGCCCTGCTTTTATGCAGAAAACCCCCATTCATTCAGCCTAGCTGTCAATCAAAACACGGTAAGTGGTGAGCGGGGTGGCTCACCACTTGGGCCAATCACACCAGAGTGTGACTTGAGTTGGCAAGGCAACTCAGTCCAGGGTGCCTAAACCCCCTCCCACAACCCCTGTGGTACCCAGACAGAATGGCACCACTTTGGAGGGCCTCTGTGCAGAAGCACGCCAAAAGTGGAACAAAGGGCTCATCCTTTGGTTTAGGAGTCACAGAGACGAACACAAACGCCATTTTAAAAACCGAATTCTGGCAGAAAATACCAACCGATAGATTTATTTAAGATAAATAAACCGGTGGTATGTTAGAGACTTGCGAGAAAAAGTATTAACCTCCAACAATGGGAAGAATCCCATAGAGTTATATTCGGGGTTGAATATAACAAGTAGTTTCCACTGCCACCAGCCAAAACTCGACGAGGGGGAACGGGACAGTGCCCCCTCGAATAACAGACCCAGGGGTAATCGAATTACCCCTACTAGTACTTCCACAATAGGATGGTTTGTACTAGTTCTGTTAGTAAATTTAGGTTTAGTAAAGCCAATGGTGACTTTACATGCCCTCGGAGACAGTAGTCAGTCCCAGGGTATGGAGTCTAAGGGTGGGCTCCTCTAGGACGCCCCAGTGTTACGGCATGGAGGGTGCGGTGTAACACACACAGTAAAACATATGAGACCCTATGGAGTAAAAGAACCCATAGCCCATAGAACACATTGCCATTCAAAGGAATGAACCACATTCATGTCCAAGAGTGGGAGAAAAAGAGTCTCACTCTTGGCAGGATGGAAAAAACAAACTCCAGAAATCCAGCAAAGCTGCTGGGGGACTCACTAGGTTAGGAAATCCAGCCTAAACAGAGAATTCTCCCTAACCGATATGATAGGTTCTTTCTGACATTCGAAGTTTTGAAGGACCTGTAAGAATGTAACTGTATTTTCCCATGCTCCCTTCCTCCTTGAAGTACTTTGAAACACATTGTGTATAGGCGCCATACAAATAAACAATCAATCAAAACCACCTATCTCTCTGCACGGGTATCCTTCTTGCCTTCTATTTAATTTCTATTTAATAGTAACTGTCATCACCATATTGAAGAAACCAACTATTGATCCCAACAACCCCCTTTTCTATAGACCTGTCTCTCTTCTGCCTCAGAACACCAACTTCTTTGAGCGAGTCACCCTCAATTGCAATGTGCACTACTTTGAAACTCAAACAGTATTTGATTCCATCTAATCAGGATTTCGAAGTAAACATCCCACTGAAACTGCTCTTATTCATGTCTTGCCTTTTGGTCAAGTATTCACCCGTCTTACCTCTCCTCCAACCCCATACTTTTCAATTTCTCTGCTACCTTCAACACGTGTATCAGCCCACCCACCCCCTCCTTCAAACCCTCTGTTTACTCAGTGTTAAGGGCAATACCATTGACTGGCTTGCCTCCCTGACTGTCTCACTGCTCTGTGTCTTGACCTCGCAAACTCTCCCCCTGATGGACATTCTCCAGTGATTATCCTTGGATAACTCCTCTTCACCGTTTATGCTGGGGTAAATGCATCCAATATTTGGCCTTCAATACCTATTTGGTTACAACACTCAACTGTTCATCTCCTTGCTTTCCATTCACCTTGGCCATCACAGAAAGCATCAATTGCTGTCTCACTATTACCTGACACCGCATTGCTCTATGCTGCCTGAAACTAAAATCTTCCAAAATGGAAATGATCGTTCTCCCTACTTCCAGAGCTTACCCACTTTACCCGTTCATCCCAACTGGCCTCCTCCCTCAGTCACCCAAGTCTTGCAAACTTGGTGTTCTCGTCTACAGCAACCTTAGACTACATGAATTCATCAGTACCACTGTGATGCTGGAAATGCATTGGAGGGACAGGGCCTCCCTGTCCTTGTCCTGTACTCCCTTATCATGTGTGTTCTGTGTTATTTTCTGCACAAGAGTCCAGTTGGGACACCTGACAGTGCAGCGCTTTCTCTTTTTGGTTGTGGTGAACCAGGACCCTTGCGATACCCTCATGGCACCCATGGCTGGGGGTACAACCCTGTACCCATATTGTATGTTTTTGGGCATCTGTGCGTTGCCCACAAAGCAGGTTATAGGCTGATGGCAGCATTATGCTGATCTGACAGGAGCTCTGAGTAGTGTAAGGAACTCATGGTGGCAACAGTAAAGACAAACACAAGTGATCACAGTTCAAGGATGTTTATTAAACTGTATAACTGTATAAATCTAAGATTGAAGCAAGCTATGACCATCAAATAATAATAAGGCAGTCCAAGTGGCGTCTTGTCAATTAAAATGGCCTATACTAAAAACAACCTATTGCCAGTCCTTACAACTAAATACAAAAAGAGTGTGGGATAGCGTTCACCAGAAAGAAAGAAAGAAGTGTTCACAAATGATAAGTCAGGATATGATATGATATGATGTGGCATTTATAACACTCCTATAACACTCCTATAAATAAGTGTTTCAAGGTGCAATGTTATATTTTATATATGCTACAGATGTTATAGCCAGGGGTCTCCTCCACGTTTTGAGCACGGGACAAGGCGGGACTTCTGACCGTAAAACACACTCTCAAGCTTTCCCAGCACAAGACTACAGTTGTGTTGTCAGGTATCGGGATCTTTGTGGGTTAAGTCTCTTTTTCTACAAAATTTCTTTCTGTCTGTACGTTCGGTGATGGCTTTTCACCCCTGGATCCCTCTTCCTGCTCAGACTCCTCTTGAATTGCGGCCTCTCTCTGCCGGGTTCACTACGGCTTTTTCCAAAACAATTTCTCCTTTCGCATTCTGTCTTTTTAAGCAATCCACTCTGGACATCCCTCTGTTGGGTTCAGTCTTGTCAACACAATGTTCATTGGGGCATCATGCTTCAACCCGTTCTGCAGGCATCCCTCCATCGGGTTCACATGGTCAGCCTCGTAATCCCTTCTACTTTCTCACATATGCAGGATTCGCTTCCCTTACTTTTTCCAATGGTTTTGCCGGTCAAAGTCTTTCAACTGTCCAGGGGACTTTTCTAGACCCCTGTTTGACCACTTTGACCTTTTCCTTGTGGCTCTCCTAAGGCCTTCTGGTATCTGTAATTTCAACAAATGGGAAATCAACCAGACTCTTTCGAATGAGCACCCACGTGGTGCTGGTCTTCCCTTGGGATGTTAACAGTTCTTTGAGCTTCTCTTAATTTGCCATTTGCAGCTTTTGCTCAACACAGTTCGGGTTCTTATCGGTTCTCCCCTCGACTCACCGGATGTGATGAACCGCTTGGATTTTCTTGTCTCTGGAGTCAAGTATGGTACCACGGTAGCAAGCGTCTCTCCCTGCCCTGATTATCAGTGTAGGCATACTTTGTGTACCATTGACATCTGTTGCAACACACTCTGGCTATTGTTTGCTGTCTTATGATTCCTTTCTGGAAGCCTTTGCGGGTCTGGGTCAGAAAGTCTGAGGTCACTTCTCTCATTGTCACCCCTTTGGTTCTCTATGCTTTTCTCATCCTTTTGAACTGCCACCGTGAGATAGCTGTCTCGTCGTGCGTTTGCCTTGCTCATTTTGTGCTGTTGTACTCCACCTTTTATCCCTGTGCGGAAGAGAAAGGGCCATAAGATGTGCATGATTCCTGTCAATTGCCTGGCTCTGCCTGACCCTTGTGTCTGGACATGTCAGGCAAATTACTCTAGTGCTAGTCTATTGTTTTCTACGGTGTGAAAAAGTTGTTGTGTCGGAAAAAGGGGGGGTATAGTGTCTAAGTATCCTACTGGTTAGGATGGGGAAAAGGTGTCATGAGGAATTATATTCTTTGTCCTAGGGGGTATGGGAATTCGGAAGGGTGAGTTTGGTAGGGTTTGTAAGATGAATAGGGGGGCTGATGATGTTTTAGCCAAAGTAATTTGGGAGTTCGGGAAATAATAATCAGAGGAATGGGATGCAGAATGACTGGGAATATTCGGGTAGGGCTCAGAAACACATGGATTCTGGGAGATGTTGTTTCTTAGTGTAATGGGGTTTGGGCTCCTAGGGGATTTACCATATATGGAGTGGTCGTTGGATTTAGGCAAGGGAGATTCATTAGGAGGAAGGGAGGTATATGTGATACAGCCTACAAAAGCCTCAGGGACTCTGCTCTCCTCACCTTCTTCCCCAGTATAATACTGCATTTCACCTGGGGCATTTCCTTGAGCATAAACCCGGGTTCCCCTATCCAGGTGATCCTCCCTCACTCGTCCATCCCCAACCCCTTCCCTGGCCATCTGAATAGGTCTACTCGGGAGAATACCTTCAGGTTTCTCACAATAGCCTCCATTTTGTGAAACACGGGCCCTGCCATATGAAACAGTGGATTCCTGATAGAAGGCAAGATGGCCCCTGGGGCCTCTTGGTTTCTATTGCCTGTTACCTTGTTTTCCCAAAGTCCTAGGAAGTCCTGACTCTGCCTCTTCCCCTGACTGGCTGTAGGGTGGAATAACAATATATATGGTATTGTGGGGAAGTCCAGGGCAGACTGGCTGGAGCCTTCCCAGTGACTGTATGTTGTGGGTACACCCTTGGGGTGCGACCTGTGTGAATGGAGGGTGTGACCAATATGCATTCTATGTTATGGGTGTCTGGTTTCTGTGTGTGTGACACAGTGAATGAGACAGCCCTGCTTGAAACTGCCCTTTTGTGTTATTGGCTGACTGAGCCTGGCTCAGCCAGAGTGAATGAGGGACATATGTGTATATCTGGGGACCTCTCACTTACCAATTTGTTCAGAAGCTGAAGTTGAAACTTGAAGCTGTTCCTTGAAGCCCAGCTGGAGGAGAAGATTGCTGCTGCATTTCTTTTAATGTAATCCAAGAGCTGTCAAGTCCATCGAGTCTGTAGAGTTGAGTCTGTCGAGGACCGATCCAAGAGAGGAGCTGGCTAGGAGACCTCGCCCGAGATACGAGGGACCATCATGCAAAAACAGCTGTTCTTCATCGAAGTACCCTGGAAGCCAGTCCCGAAAGGCTGTTGACTAGAGAAGGGGTCCGCCGAGAATCCGGAAGAGAGCGCCTGGACATCGAGGGTTGTCAAAGTCCCTTGGTGTCGACCAAGGCGGGAAGATTTCCGTGACCTCTGGAACCCAAGTCGAATTGTGTTGCCCAGAAGCGGGGACACCTTGACCCACGTGCTGCTTGATGCCCAGAGCCAAGAAAGCTCCACTTTGCCGAAGAACATTTGGAAGAGGGCTCCCTTGCCATCACCTCTGACCACTTTGTCCCACCAGAGAAAATTGAGGTCGCTGACTACCGAGGAAAGTCCGCCGGTGAGTTTTCCGCCTCCAGAAGCTGGCAAAGACGTCCCGAGGACACAGACGGAGCGAAGATCCGAGGTCCAGGCCATGGACGAGTCCCAATCGCCAAAGCTATCCCAAGGTACGCACTGCAGCTATAGTACCAACAAGCCCGAGGACCACCAAACATGATTCCTGACACCCGATAACCGCTGCCGGGCCTCCATACATCACCGCCAAAGGTTTTTCAAATCCACCAAGCCTTATTTGCTGCACAAAACACTTTGCATCAAGGTTTACTGTACACCTCATCTTCCCAGAACTTCCACCATCAAAGAAACAATTGATCAACGAAGAGCATTGCGGAGGTCAAAGATGTTATATCACCGCAAGTGTTCCACTTTTCTCTGAGAATCTCAATGCCCAGTGGCTCCTTCTTCAAAGGGGGTCCATCCTCGAAGGATACCGTTGACGAACCGCCAAAGAAACTCTTCCACTTCAGGTACATTGGGTGGTTAAATCTTTTAACCAAGAAGCAAGGCTTACTGAGCATTTATGGACTGGACTTGTTAATTATTTTATTACAGGTTGCCCAGGTGGGGGGATCCTCACACAGAATTGTGTATCTATATCAAAAGAAAGCATTCTGTCATTGCTTGATCTTAACCTAACTTCTTTCCTTATTGTCTACGCTGATACACCTTACTGAATGATTTGTATGCTCTATCATAACTGACAGCAGTTGATGCATTTTGAGGGAATCTAAAGTCTAAGTGTGACTCCACATAGAATTGTATAGATTTGTCATTATAGTACTACCAGAGTACAAAGTGTGTTATTGAATCGTATATACATATGAAACTTAATTTTATATAAAGAACTGTGTTAGCACATAACATAGTGTGTGGACATTCCTTTGTGGGGTCTTGGGGAATCACTGTACTTACGAACCAGCCTGCATTACCTCTGGAGAGTTTAAGTATTGGCTGCTCGTCCATAACTACCATACAGAGAACCTTGACTGAGGTGCTCTGTGCCTCTACTCTGCCATATAGAGGCAGAAGAACAGATACTGCCCTCCAGGCTTTTCACCAGTGGCAGCGGTGGGATGCTAATGGTTTTAAGTCTCAGTGTGTAACCTTGCCACCTCCAAAATATCTACACTTTGTTGATTTGAGGTTTAGTGGTGTATACTAGTATAACTGCATTACAAGAAATTGAATCTGTTGTAAATGGCAGATTGAGTAGAATGAGCTTAGAGGATCTCCGCAGTGCTTGTCAAGAGAGAGAAATATATTTAACTGATAAGTCTAGGGCAGAGTTTATAGCTGCCCTTGTGGATTACCAGGCAGATTGTGACACACATGTATGTAGATTGGGTTGGCTCTGATGGGGTCCATACCCCTGGTGAAGTCACAGATGTTGCCACTGTGATTGCCACCTCAACTATCACTTCGATTCTGAAACCCAGCATTGTTTCTTCAGGGAATACTTTGGAACATGAGTTATTAAGGATGAAATTGGCCTCTGAATACAAACGTTTGGAAACTGAAGCTGAATTGAAGAAAGAGGAATTGTCACAGCAAGTGAAACTCAAAGATAGGGATCTTGGCCTCAAAAACAAAGATACTGAATGTCAGAGAATCTTTTTTTAAAAATGTATTTATTGTGCAGTAGCCAAAAAAATTGACTTTTAACACATTTAAGCACAACTATACACAAAGATAAAACAGAATAAAATGCATCAAAGATCACAATACAAACTCTGAATGTCAGAGAATCCAGCTAGAGATAGCTAGAGTGGGGACTTCAGCCAAAACAGTTGAGAATGTCAGGTCCCCTGCCACCAAGTTTCTGAAAGATTTGTTTGGTGTGTATGTGGAGGATTTGATATCGTCCAATGGATAGAAGCATTTGAAATGGCTTGTGGTATCCATGATGTTGATAGAAGAGATTGGGCTAAGTGTTTGTTGACTAGAGTACCTCAGACTGGTTATGACTGTATTCTGAAACTGAGTGTGGAAGAAAGAGGCCAGCATGAGTGCCTGAAAGCTTCTTTGATTGCCAAGTTTGGCAAGACACCTACCCAATACATTAAAAGGTTGAGGGAATATAAAAAGAGAAAGAATGTGTCTTGGGTTGACTAGGCGAGTGCTGCGCATATGAACATGATGGGGTGGATTGATGGATACAAGGTGAAAACATTTGTTGAGTTGACCCACCTTTTGTTATTTTAGCATTTTTCTGAAGCCTCTTAACCAGAGCTGTGTCAGTATATGGCTGACCAGAACATTTTGGATCCCTTCAAGCTGGCCCAGATGACTGACATGTGGGTCTCCCACCAAGTGTCCCCTAAGGATCCCAATGGGAAGGACAAGGACAAAGAGAAAGGGACTTCTCACACGTCTGAGGAGTCCCATAAGCAATCACAGTCGAGTAAACCTAAATCTCACTCTCCTAAGACCCAAAAATCTAGTGGGGACAAGTTGCATGGAGGTGGAACCAAGAGTAGCAGTTCTCCTGCTTCAAAGCACTCCTAGTGGATTCAGTACAGTACCTTGCATTGATAACACTTGTTGGGACTGTGGGGCTCTGGACCACAAGAAGGGTGACCCTGAGTGTAAAGGTAACGCACTTGAAGTCAAGGCTGTCAGCCTGACCTACCCCTGCTTCATGCCTGAGGTGGAGGCCACTGTCCTCCCCTTCTATTCAGGAATCACCTTTGGTGCTCCTGCAGAGATTTCCCTAGTGTCCCTTGAGGGCTGGGACCAGTACACAGAAGTACTGGCTACCATCCCACAGAACACCTGCTTATTTTTGTGAAGTGTCCTCCTGAATGGCCAGCCTTCCACTGATTTGAGAGACACTGAGGCAAACATGACAGTGGTGGACAGGACCCTGTTCATGCCAGAGGACTATGTAGGTGCTCCTCTGAGAACTACCATGTTAGCTGGTGGGCCTCCCGAATTATCGCCTGTCGCCCTAGTCACCATCCAGACTGAGGACAAGACAGCAAAGCTTCCCGTCTTGGTTCAGGACAATATGCCTGCCCACATATTGTTGGAGAAGGACTTAGTTGAGTAGGGGTGATCTCTGAAGGACTACCCTGACTGCTGCTGCAGTCACTAGGTCGCAGGTCAAACCAGGCCTGACTGATATTCAATTACATATGCCAAAGGGGAAACCAAGGCAAAACAGAAGAGCAAGGGGACCACCTCTGAGAAGGGCGCTCCTTTTCTTCCTGTTGTTTCAGCAACACCCACTGAGATCCAAGCTCCGGATGGGCTAGGCCCAGTGGTAACCCTAGACTCAACTCCTGAGGGAGAAGAGCCAGAAGACCCTCCTTGAGGAGAGTTACTAAACCCAGAGGACCACCCTGATCTTCAATGCCTGCTAGCTAAAGGTGGGCCCTCTAGGGGAGACGTATGTAAGTGTCAGAGAGAGTGCTAGAGGATCTAAGGAAACAGGCCCAGGCCCAAGGTGAAGTGCCTAGGTCCTTCAAGATCTATTGGGAGGGTGAGCTTCTTTGTAGTGAGCCACCTAAGCCTGAACCTGTTGCACTCAAGAGATTGGTGGTACACACATTTTACAGGCCCTTCCTTCTGCAGTTGGTGCATGAGGTGCCTTTAACCGGTCATCTTGGTACTAAGAAAACCAAGCAAAGGCTCTCTGCACATTTCTACTGGCCCAGGATGGGAGTAGAAGTGGAGTCACATTGCAGGACCTGTCCAACTTGTCACTTGTCTGGCAAGACTGGAGGCAGCGTTGTTGCCCCTCTGCAGCCTTTGCCAATGCTTGCCACACTATTTGAGAGGGTCGACATCATCATCGTCAGTCCCTTAGACCCTCCCACATCAGGTGGATACTGGTTGATCATGCTTCCAGGTACCCTTCGGACCTTAACTGCCAAGGTGGTTGCCAGGGCTCTCCTGGGCATTTTTACCAGAGTTGGTTTCCCTAAAGTGGTGGTCTTTGACAGAGGATCCAACTTCATGTCTAGTTACATGCAAGCAATGTGGAAGGAATGTGGGGTAACGTACAAGTTCTCTACCTCCTACCACCTCCAGACCAATGGTCTGTTTGCGAGTTTTAACAAAACTCTCAAAGTCATTTTGGGTGCTTTGGAAGAGCCCCTAAGGAGGAAATGGGATCTCCTCCTACCATGGTTGCTGTTTGCCTATAGAGAAGTGCCTCAAGAGGGTGCTGGTTTCAGGTCCTTTGAGCTTCTCTTTGGACATCCTGTGATGGGGCCCCTTGCCTTAATCAGAGATGGTTTGGAAGCCTCCCCTCCAGGTCCTGCCAAGCAAGTGGGGGACTATGTGTCAAGCCTCAGAAGGAGGATGGCACAGATGATGGGCCAGGAATCTGCGAATTTTAAAGCAAGCCAAGAATTGAATAAGTACTGGCATGACCTTAAGGCCTCACATGTGGATTAGACTCCAGGACAGGAGACCCATGTAATGGAGCCTATCAAACCTACAGCTCAGGCAGACAAGTGGACTGGACCCTTCAGGATAATCTCCAAGATGGGTGAGGTCAACTATCTGGTTGACATGGGATTGCCTGGGGTAGCCCCTCAGGTATTCCATGTTAACAGCCTCAAGCCTCTCCACAGAAGAGAGGAAGTCTCATGTTTTCTGCTAGCTTGAGAGCAAGAGTAGGATGAGAGTGAGCCCCTTCTTTATTTGCTGTATAGCAACCCTCAGGATGGCTCAGTGGAGGGAGTACACCTCTCTCCAGATCTGACAGCAGAGCAGCAGAGGGATTGCAGGGCTTTGCTCTGGCAGTATGCCCCTCTGTTTTCACCGACACCAGGCCTCACCCTGTGGTTTAGGCACGAAGTTGACACTGGTGACAGTGTACCTGTCAAAAGCAGATGCGATCGGATGTCAGACACGGTTAAGAACCACATCCAGGCAGAGGCCGCAGAGATTTTGGATCTGGGTGTCATTGAACCCTCAACCAGTCCCTGGTCAAGTCCTGTGGTCCTTGTCCCCAAGGCAAGTTTCCAAGCAGGTACCAAAGATTGGAGATTCTGTGTGGACTACAGGGGAGTCACCGAGACTGATGCTCACCCACTGCCCAGAAACGATGAGCTTGTGGAGACCATAGGTGCTGCCAGGTTTGTAAGCACCTTTGACCACACATCATGCTATTGGCAAATAGCTCTGAAAGACCAGGCCAAGGAAAACACTGCCTTCTCAACACCTCAGGGGCATTACCAGTTTAGAGGCATGCCTTTTGGGTTGAGGAATTCACCTTCCAGCTTCCAAAGGTTGGTCAATCATGCACTCAGTGCGTTGGAGGCCTTTTGAGTGGATTATCTAGATGACATTGCTGTCTACAGTTCCACCTGGGATGAGCATTTGGTTCATTTGGATAAGGTGTTGCAGGCCTTGAAAAGGGCTAACCTCATTATCTTGCCAGCAAGTGCCAGATAGCTCAGTGGAAGGTTACTTACCTTGGTCATGACATAGGAGGGGGTTGAATCCAACCTCTCCCCAGTAAAGGACAGGATGTACATGACTGGGAGACTCCCACTTCTTAAACCCAGGTGAATGCTTTTTTGGGCGTCACTGGGTACTACCGAAACTTCAGCGCAGACTATGGCATCATAGCTGCCCCTCTGACAGTTCTGACATCGCCCAAGAAACCTAGGAAGGCTAATTGGACTGAAGACTGTCAGAGGGCCTTTATTGGCTTGAAGGAAATTCTGTGTAGGGCACATGTGTTGTGTGCTCCTGACTACAGAAAACCCTTTATTGTTCAGACTGATACTTGTGACACCAGAATGTTCTCTGTCTTGTCCCAGTTAGATGACAAAGGGAGGGAACATCACAGTATCTTCATCAGTAGACAACTCACATGTAGAGAACTTATATGGGCTACTGTTGAAAAATAATGTTTCAGTATAGTTTGGAGCCTTGTGCGTTTTAGATCTTATCTTACTGTGTCTACCTTCAAGATCCAAACCAACAATAAGCCTTTAAAATGGCTTATGCAGATTAAGGTAGAAAACCCGAAACTGCTCAGGTGGTCCATTAGCCTGCACTGGCTAGACTTCATGATTAAGTATAGACTGGGAAAAAGTCTAGATAATTTAGATGGCCTCACCAGAAGGTATGTTGGCTGTCTGGATGAGGGTGTCAATCTCGTGGGAGACTGCGACTGTGATACTGGAAATGCATTGGAGGGACAGGGCCTCCCTTGTCCTGTACTCCCTCATCATGTGTGTTCTGTGTTATTTTATGCATAGGAGTCCAGTTGGGACCCATGGCAGTTCAGCTCTTCCTCTTTCTGGTTGTCGTGAACCAAGACCCTTGGGATACCCTTATGGCACCCATGGGTGGGGGTACAACCCTGTAACCCTAGTGTATGTTTTTGGGCACCTGTGTGTTGCCCACAGAACAGGGTATGGGCTGGTGGCAGCTTCATGCTGATGTGGCAGGAGCTCATAGTAACCTCCATTTTGGGATACCCAGTCCCTGCCATAGGAATCAGCGGATTCCTGATAGAAGGCAGATGGCCCCTGGGGCCTCTTGGTTTCTATTGCTTATTACCTTGTTTTCCCAAAGTCCTAGGAAGTCCTGACTCTGTCGCTTCCCCTGACTGGCTGTAGGGTGGAAGAACAATATATATGGTATTGTGGAGAAGTCCAGGCCAGACTGGCTGAAGCCTTCCCAGTGACTGTATGTTGTGGGTACACCCTTGGGGTGCGACTTGTTTGAATGGAGTGTGTGACCAATATGCATTCTATGTTATGGGTGTCTGGTTTCTGTTTGTGCGATACAACTAATGAGACAGCCCTGTCTGAAACTGACATGAATGTAGTGTAGTGTGCTGAAAAGCTGGGTGCTTGCCCCAATCATTCCTTGTTATGGGTGTCGGGGTGGAAGTGAATGACCTGAATGCATGTGAGTTTGATTTGCTGCCTGCCTGCATGATTGCCCTTCTGTGTGATTGGCTGACTGAGCCTAGCTCAGCCAGAGTGAATGAGGGATGGATTGTAATGAGAAAATTGGATTACATAGTTTGCGTCAATTCAATAATTATGCCAGTAAATGGATCCAGTGTTTTTAAAAAATGTATTTATTTTGATGAAAACCATTGGTACTCTTGAATTTTGATAAGTCCTCAAAACGTGTTTCCGACCTTCTTTCAGTTGTTCATCAGGAGGATTATAAATTAACAAATAACAGATCTAGAAGGAAAGAAGATCGAACAGCAGTTTTTCAGAATGTTTGCTCTATTAACTGAGTCCATTGCACTTGAGATCATTATACACAATAAAAAATTGACTTCATAAATCACTCTATTTGCTGATTTACTGAATTTGGATTTACTCTTTTCCGAGTCAAAAAATGATTGAGGGAATGCTTGAATTTCTTCTCAGGCTTCCTAATATTCAAAATGTGTTCTGTGAATTAAAGAGCACATTTTGAAAATATTAGATTTAGAAATTAAAATTGGATGCTAATAATAAACATGTTGTTTAGTTTACAAGCTGACTTATGAGCTTGACAGAAAAGCTTACCAGAAAACCATTGGATTTGCCTGGATACGATTGTCCTCGTTGCTGCGGTGTGTAGATCTTATTAAAACAAAAATGCCCGCTTTTATAACAGCGTGATGATATCATCGCATTTAATTAGCCTATCACGTCATCACGCTAATGGGCAAAGGATGTTTCCATCTTGCTTGGGGCATGACGGCTCACATTGCCTCAAGCTAAATTATAGCTGTAAAAACTCTCTCAAGCTTATATTTAAACAATCCCCAAATGCGAATTTCACACATTGGCTTTGTAAAAAAATGATACGTGAAGTTTCAAAACTGATTTCTTTAAGGAAATTACATGATGCATGCCAGGTGTGACCACTGTGCTCAATGGTCTGTCTATTATGGACCAATAACAAATAAACTAATTTTAGGTATCTCGTGAGCAACGTGTAAATTGTGTATAATACCAGTTGAATTAAGACTAAGAAGATCCCCTAAAGGGAAATAGCTGATGCAAATGGCAGAGTAAATTAAAGTAAAACTTCTCGTTACACTAATACCAATATGCAAATAGAAAGAAAGAAAAAAAGAAAATTAGGTCACGACAATGACTCATCTCTGTGTCAAAATTCAGGCCTGAATGGGACACAGATGTGTATATCTGGGGACCTCTCACTTACCAATTTGTTCAGAAGCTGAAGCTAAAACTTTAAGCTGTTCTTTGAAGCCCAGTTGGAGGAGAAGATTGCTGCTGCAGTTACTTCGACGTAATCCAAGAGCTGTTGAGTCTGCCGAGGATTGATCCAAGAGAGGACCTGGCTAGGAGACCTCTCCCCGAGCTACGAGGGGACATTGTGCAAAAATTGCTTCTCTTTATGGAAGCACCCTGGAAACCAGAACTGAAAGGCTGTTGACCGGAGAAGGGGTCCGCCGAGAATCCTGAAGAGAGTGCTTGGACATTGAGGGTCGGCGAAGTCCGTTGGCGTTGAATCGTGTTGCCCAGAAGCGGGGACACCTTCACGCCGTTCTGCTAGACGCCCAGAGCCAAGAAAGTTCCATTTTGCCTAAGAATATTTGGAAGCGGGCTCCCTTGCTATCACCGCCGACCACTTTGTCCCGCTCTTAGGTAAGATTTTCTTCCTGACCTGTGTCAATCCCCGAGAACATTTTGCTTTACTGGTGGGATATTTGTCCTTATACCTCTCTGAGTGGGAACCTTTTTCCACACTCACAGAATCTTTCATTATGGGTGTCATTTTTTACACTCTCCCTATTGTCTTTTTAAAGTTATACTCTTTAACAAATTTTTGTCAATAAGTGCCTGCTGTTTTTTGGGTTGCCTGAAGGGTTCCCCTTTGAACTTTCTCTGCTTAAACTTGAGAGAACTACAGTTCCCGGGGGTAGAAAGGATCTTTGGATCCCTTTTACATTTTATTTGGTGAAACCAGAGACAACCACCTTATGTGGAGTGCTGTGGAGATACAATGTATCTCCTTTTGCCACTAAAACCCTAACAATTTTGCTACAGGGACAAGCTTACCTTCAATGGCTGGTGGCAGTAATACTTTGTACTAATTCGGTGCACCTTTATCAAGGGTTGTGTTCAGAGCTGCAGTAAAGGCACCTAAGGGTACTCATTTTACCAAAATGGCCCATGTCTTCTTTTTTTTGTCATCTTCATGTATCTTGTCCTTTCTTGTTCCTTCCCCTGACATCCAGGGTGGGAAATTTCTTAGTGTGTTTTTTATCTTCGGTGTGAGTCCATTGGACTACTCTCGGAGGCTCCAGTATGTCTGTGAAGGCAGGAAGCGAAGGATGAGTCAAACATTCATAGGCCTCTGTATTCCTCCTTGCCTGAATGGGGACAAATCCCAGAGGGGGGATGGCTGTCCTGATTGGACAACCTGACCACCCCTTGTTTCAAAATGTAGAGAGAGAATGCAGAAGTGGTGTTGTTTTTCCTGTTAAATACCCCGAACCTGGACGCTGAAGACAAGTCAATCACTGGAACTGAAGCCGAAGAGGATGATGAACGAAAAGTGGCTGAGCTGATTTCCAGCGACCGGAGAGCCTGCTGTGTAACCTGAGCCTGTTGTAGGCCTTCTTTCCAATCGACCTGGGGACTCTGAAAGCACGAACCCTGACGCAGAGCCTAGTGAGACCCACTAGACTCAAGAAGACCTGCCTTTTGAGTCATCCCACGCTGTGCTGCGACCTTGCGGGGCTTCAATACTCTGGGACCTCAAGCTATTGTGCAGTGTACAATCTTCCGAATCCTTCTCTGAAACTTCGTGGACATCCTGGTGTATCTCCAGAGACAAGTTTGAAGTGTCCCCTCACCAGAGTGGTGGAACTTTTTAACGACGAGAATCCAAACCGCAATATTCTGTCTTCTTCTGTGCTCATGTAAAAGGCGCCAAATCCACAGAGCCACAACCAGCCACAAGGGAAACCTTGCCTCAAGCCTTCTCCATTGATACCTGCTGCAAAGTCCCTTTCAAGGTCCTGTTTTCTGTCACCACCACATGGAATCCACCTACTGGGTTTTTGGCTGCAGATCCTGAAGTTCTCCTACTACAAAATCTTCTTCAATGCTGAGGTATTGTGTTGGCTTGGGTATGTACTTACCTCAATCCTCTTGTGATTCCTGCAAAGTGTGGGGTATTTTCTGTGATTGGGAAGCCTCTCGTCCAGTTCACCCAGTCCCACCTCTGGAATCTTCCTAGGGTATCTTCTGCGAAGCCCCTGGACCCTCCTCTAACTCTAGAAGTAAAATACTCACCTCTTTGCCCAGTCTTCCTGAGGAACTCTGACTTTTGCTACTTAAGAACCTATCCTGACACTGTCTGTTGGACATAAGATCCTACTGTCCCCCCTTCTGCCACTGAGAACACTCATGCTCCAAGAATAAGGCAAAGACTTTTAAGGGATTGGGCCTTTTGCCTGGAAAAGAGAATACGTGTGTAAAAGTTACTTACTTGTAAAAGAGTTGGTTGATAGCTGTAACTCTGAGACTAAACAGTTACAAAAGTTCTTACTTCTCTTGAATGTGTGCTGCACTATTCACAAAAGTATGTTTAACATCTTTCTTTCCTTAGAAACCGTTTTGACATTCTAACAGAAAATAGATGTTGGTATCACCAGATTACTCCTGTTAGGATAATTGTATGAGTGTCCCCCAACTATTGGTATCACCAGATTATTCTTGTTAGGATGGTTTTATGAGTGTCCCCAACTGGGTCTTGCTAGCCCTGACTTGCTGCTAGCCTGTCAAAATTAATGTTGCTGATTCAACCAGATTATTCGTGTTAGAATAATTGTATGAGTGTCCAGCTGCATCTTGATCCCCTTGACTTGCTGTTAGCCTGTCCAGAATAAGTCTGCATTAGGTTTTACCTACCTAGAATAACTTTGAGTCATTCACTAAAGTGTAACACTGGGTTCTGCTTTCCCTGTGCTGTTTTAGACAGGCACAAAACGTGTCGTAGGTTCATATGTGCACCAAGTTGCTGATAGCTCCTTTAAAAAGTATGTGGGTTTTATTTACCTTGAGTAAGCTGTGCACCATCCAAAAATAAGTTACAAGAGTTACTGCTTATCTCAATCTGTGTTGCACTGATCTCAAAAGCACCTGTAATTGAATATTACATCCTTAGGTTTTACTCACCTAGTATAACTGCGTGTTATCACAAAAGTAGTTATAGGTTTTTTTACTGTACCTAGAATAGGAATTCCACTCTTCACACAATGTATACTGTCCAGTTGACTGATTATGTGATTTGTTACAGAGCTCCACTGTACAACTGGTAAGGTCTAGTACCCTTGAATTACTGAATGTAATCTGAAATTAACCATTGGTTTTTACCCCCCAAGAATAGGTGTGACCTATATTGAATGTGTATGAACATGTTTGACATCCCTAGAACCACTGTTAGGTGTTCCAAATAAGGTTTTTGCTTTGGTCTGTGTCCCTTCAAGCATAGTGTTGTGTTTTTGTAATTGTGATTACATATAATATCTGATAGTACTTATTCCCCCCTAAAATTTTCTGGGCATACGTGTATTTAAATAAACCATTTATTTTTACAATACATAGTGTTTCAGTGTTTCTTTGGACCAGTTGTATTACAATTTCATTTGTACTGATTCTACAGCCCTCTCTCCCTCCTAAGTTAAGCCTGGCTGCTCTGTCTACGCTTCCATGAACTCAGGTTGTACAGCCCTATACTAACGGGTGACGATCCGAAGTCCAGCTCATGGTTTATTCCCGATCGCCAAAGCTATCCCGAGTTACGTGCTGTAGCACTGAGAGGCCAGAGGACCACTGAACGCGACTCCCGACACTCACCGCCTGGGCCTGCATCCATCACTGCCAAAGGGTTTTCAAGTCCACTGAGTTTTATAGGCAGCACAGAACACTTTGTATCGAGGTTTACTGCACGCCTCATCTTCCCAGGACTTCCGCCATTGAAGAAACAATTGATCGTCGAAGAGCACCGTGAAGGTCAAAGCTGTTTTATCACTGCAAGTGTTCCACTTTTCTTCGTGGATCCCAATGCCCAGTGGCTCCTTCTTCAAAGGGGGTACAACCTTGAAGGATACCATCGACGAACCATCAAAGAAACTCTTCCACTTTAGGTACATTGAGGTGGTTGAACTTTTTAACCAAGAAGCAAGGCTTATTTATGGACTGGACTTGTTCATTATTTTATTACATGTTGCCCAGGTGGGGGGATCCTCACACAGAATTGTGTATCTATAACAAGAGAAAGCATTCTGCCATTGCTTAATCTTAAACCGATCTTCTTTCCTTATTGTCTATGATGATACACCTTACCGCTCCGTGCACCCTGACCGTGAGCTACAACTTCAGCATTCCTGCATTACTGATTGGCTAACCTTGTGTTTTTTACCCAATCAGGGTGACGGGCCGGCGGAAGCCGGCCCGACTTCTAAAGGGTCACTCTTTAGTTTTTGTCAGTGCCTGTCTGGGCCGTTTGTGCCGTGGGCCAGACACTCTGCCCATCCAGTTATTTGTTCCATACTACAACATTCTGTCTTGTTACACCAGAAAGTTTGAGTACCTCAGTGCCTGTGTCGTTATTATTACCTGTTCTTTCTTTACATATATATTTGCTATGTTCCCAACGTTTCAAGTTGAATGCAGATTTTCATTCAATGTCATCTACTCTCTAATTACCCCGTTTGCTATTGTGTTGCATACTACTAGTTCACCTGTGATCGCGTAGTTGTGATACGTCCTACTAGCAACTGATATCACCATGAATTGATGCCTGTTACTGGACTAGCATGCTGCTCAATCCCAATTGCTCACTCCAGTAGTTTAGTCTTCAGGAGCATCATTGCTACTTAGGCATTTGTTCCACCATGAAGCTCTGCATTTATTTAAGGCTCCAAGTAACATTATTAACGTAATGGCCCTCTTTGCTGAGCATCCTGCACACCCTGCTACCTAGAGCCACTAATCCTAAAAACTGGGATGCTACTCTCGGCAAGGGTATACGTTATTGTCCGTGAGACCGAGAATGCTATAGCAGGTCATTGTTCTGTCAACTCGGATTTAAACTATCCTGTCCACTTTACACTGCTAGAGTAATCCAGACTTCCTTTGTTAACACCTCAGCTTAGAGTATATCTGCTCTGTTATTGCCCCCGCAGTTGCTGCAACTGGAATCCGACAGCCCTGCTATTAAACTGTGATATTTAGTCTACTGTGACATTCAGCCATGATATTAAGCTGTGATATTTAGTCCATTGTGAAACCCAGCCCACTACGATACTTAGTCCACTGTAAGTATAGATACTTAGTTGCAATACCTAGCTGTGACACCTAAATGTGATATTTAGCCCACTGCGTCATTTAGCCATGATACCAGGACAGAACATCCCCTGCTCACATGTCTTCCATACGCAGAGTCACGCTCACTATGGCCACTATCCTCACACGATTCCATTCCATTGAGCCAACAAATTTTCTAGCCCCATTCCACCCACATACATCACACAAAGATGTCACCTCTGCCCCTCACAATAACAATATTGGCACCACTAGCAGCCCCCTCAGCCCTGCAGAATTGATCCAACTTTTCATTTCGTCATCCATGCCGTTGAAAGCCTGCCCAGTGAGCTCTAGAAACGAGAGACTAGAGTCTTGCATCCTAAACCGCAAGACCCTCAACAAACCTACTGCTCGGCGTCACTTTACCAAACCCACATCTACCCTGCCCACCACCAGACCAGCAGAGACCACAAAGCCTATTGAAAATTCCAGCCCTTCGCTACCTACTTCCCAGCATATGGAATCTTCTCACTTAGTCCATCCCACTATCAAAGGAGCCCTCATCAATGCATGGTGGTTGGTTGCGCATGCAATCGATATTGCTGACCTTATCTCAACAAATTGCCTAGACTTCCTTGCCATCACCGAAACCTGACTGCATCAGGTAGTAGGCCCAGCCCTATCTCTAGCCCTCCCGGAGAGTTACACCATCATCATGTTGGACAGGGATTCTGGCAAAGAAGGTGCCTTATTAGCCAAAAGCCACCTTGGCCTTAGAGCTGTTTCCCATGTCTGCCTCCACTAGGCAGAACTACTGTCAGCTAATCTCCCCCTCTCAGAAACCCGAACGATCCTATTTCATCTAATCTACCAACCCCCAGGTCTGATCTCTTCTTTTGAAGAAGACATTACAGACCTACTAACTCAAAATACCAAGCCATGTTCTCAAATTATCCTGCTTGCAGATTTCAGTTTAGGACTGTAAAACCCTAATGTCACCAACGCTACCTCAGTGGAAAACTCTATATCCCAGCTGGGTTTTAAACACTGTATCCTGGGGCCTATGCACAACAAAGGCAGAACACTGGACTGGCTGGCAGATCTCAATTGCTCAATCACAGTCCTCCAGAATGAACCCACCGCATGGTCAGACCATCACTGCATCTATTTCGTCATTCAGCAGCACGCACCCCATAATCTTAGCTACACCATTGCCCCTCAAACTGTATCCAGAAACAACCGGAAACAAAACGATTCAGAACCTACGACCCGTGCTCCACGCTATCCTGGATCCATCCAACTACAAGGACCTAAACTCAGATAAACTAGTTGACCTATACAATGACACCCTAGAACTAGCCATAAACAACATTTCCCCATCAAATTAAAAAATGCCAAGCCAGCAGCCCACCTTAATAAATGGTTCATGATTGAACTAAAAACCCTCTGCAATGCCAAAAAAGCTGCCGAAGCCATATGAAGAAAATCGCCTACCACTCCTAACAAGGCAGTGTTCGCTTCTGCCTCCTGTAAATCAGCCATCCTCAACCCCAAAAAAGAGACATACAATAACAGAATTCTAAATGCAAAATCTGGTACCAAAGAGCTCTTCAGCATTCTAAGGGAACTAGAGGCACCAGCTCCACCAACATAAGCATGCGTCAAGGATGCAGTTTGGTGTGCCAAAATACAGAAGGCCCTATCAGACAAAATTATAATGTTACAAACTAAAATAGAGACTAAAAAGACAAGTCTGGCCAATAGCTCTAACTCTAACATCCCACTAGACCTTCATCCGACTCCTTGCCCTCCTTTCGTATTCTCTCCAGTCACACCAGTCACACTGAAAGAAGTGGAAAATATCATCCTAGGACTAAAAAAAGTCCCAGGGAGATATCTGTCCTGCCCCAATCATTAAGGAAGGCATCAAAGACTTGGCCCCATTTATTGCCACTGTGATTAACTCTTTGTTCAACGCCAGCTCAGTCCCCAACAACCTCAAGGAGATTTGAGCTATGCTCTCCTAAAAAAAAAAACCTAGACCCCCACATACCGACCAATTATAGGCCTATTACTACTGCCCCCTTCCTCTTAAAAATACTGGATAGAGTGGTCTATCTCCAAATCCCGAAACATTTCGAGGATAATAATCTACTTGGTCTCCGACAATCTGGCTTCAGACCGAGACACGGTACAGAAATGGCCCTCTTAGACTTAAAAATCCAAATGGATGAAGCCAAAGATAAAGGCAACTTGGCCATCCTTCTGCTGTTAGACCTCTATGCAGCGTTTGATCTTGTCGATCACCAGATCCTTACAGAACATCTGACTTCAGCCGCAGCCTTTTCCTCTAACGCCTCTAATTGGATCCAATCATTCCTCTCCAACCGGGCTCCCAGAGTCTTTGCACCGTAAGCTTCAGCTGCTCCAGTCCCCATCTACTGTGGTGTACCACAAGGCGTGTGCGTCTCTCCGATGCTCTATAACATCTTTACAAAGCCCCTCTTTGATCGTCTTGATAACATGGGTGTCACCTACACGAATTACGCAGATGATACCCAGGTTCACATTACGCTGACTGGTTGCTATGAAAATGATTCCAAACTGATAAACAAAATCTACCTTGAAATTCAGGCTTGGATGGTGGCCCACAGCCTGTGTCTCAATGATGAGAAGACAGGGCTCCTGATCATTGGATCCCAAGCACGTCTAAACAAACTTGACCCACGGTACAAGGCCTTTAACATTGACGGGAACACATTCAAAGTTGTGAAGGAGGTCAAAACTTTAGGAGTCTATCTAGACTACTCTCTCACTTAAGAAACAAGTGAGTGCCACTGCCTCAACAACTGCCCACACCAATAAACTAAATAATGCATGCAAAGCATACCTGTCCCCTAACAGCTGCATCACGTTAGCTAGGGCACTAGTCTTATCAAAGTTGGACTACTGTAATACACTTTTCCTACGCTTTTCTGAATGGAGCCTTAATAGACTACAGGTCCTACAGAATAACGCCTTGAGATCAGCGTTAAACATCCCTAGGTCTAACCATATCTCAAGCTTTAGACAGGATGCCCACTGGCTCCCTGTGCGCAACAGAATTTCGCTCCGCACTCTAGTTATCACTCATACATTTTGTCAAAATCGCCCCTAAATATTTTTGTCAGACACATTTTCTAGAAACCAACCAGACAGACCTACTAGATTGTTCTACTCGCATTGCCTTAATATCCCAAAGTACAAACTAAAAACAGCTGGAGGAGTCAGCTTCCCAGTGCTGTCTGCCAAATGTTGGAACTCTCTCCCTCTTACTATCAGAGCTGAACCTTCCTTCTGGTCTTTCAGAACCAAAGTGAAGAACTGGCTCTCCGATAAGTAACACTAATAGTCCCCGGGCCTACCCACGAGCCTCCTCTGCTGAAACATATGCACCCTCACACATTCCAATCTGTGTCACTGTATTTCTTGCACTGTCGACCAAACTGTAACCACCGGCAACATCTTTATGCTCTTACATGTATTTATATGCAAATCGACCAATCTTTAACCTATGGTTGAAAAGCACTTCTGTCCAATGTACTATATTTGTGTGCCTTTGTAACTCTGTCACAAGCTCCAGCGCCCAGTTACATCAGGGTTAGGTGTGCGTTATAAATAATAAACTAAACTAAATAAACTACTGAATGATTTGTATGCTCCATTATAACTGCCAGCAGTTGATGCATTTTAAGGGAACCTAAAGTCTAGGTGTGACACCACATAGAATTGTAATGATTTAACATTATTGTATTACCAGATAACAAAGTGTTTTATTGAAGTGTATATACATATGACCCTTAATTTTATATAAAGAACGTCGTTAGCACATAGCATAGTGTGTGGGCATTCCTTTGTGGGGGATTGGGGACTAACTGTACTTAAGAACCAGCCCGCATCACCTCCTGAGAGCTTAAGCCTTGGTTGCTCGTCCATAGCTACCATACAGAGAACCTTGAATGGGGTTCTCAGTGCCTCTACTCTGCCATATAGAGGGCAGAAGTACAGATACCCCATCCAGTTTTTACACTGGTGGCAGCGGTGACATGTTAATGGTTTTAAGACTCAGTGTGTAACCTTGCCACCTACAAAATATCTACACTTTGTTGATTTGAGGTTTAGTGGTGTATACTAGTATAAATACATAACACACAATGGAATCTATTGCAAATGGAAGATTGACTAGGATGAACTTCAGAGTGCTTGTCAAGAGAGAGACAAATATTTTACTGATAAATATAGGGCAGAGTTTATAGCTGCTCTTGTGGATTACCAGGCAGATTGTGACACACATGATGTAAATTGGTTAGGCTGTGATGGGGTCCTTACCCCTGGTGAAGTCCCAGATTTTGCCACTGTGATTGCCACCTCTCCTATCACTTCTATTCTAAAAGCCTGCATTGTTTCTTCAGAGAATACCTTGGAACTTGAGCTTTGAATATAAAAGCTTGGAAGCTGACGATGAAGCTGAATTGAAGAAAGATAAGTTGTCACAGCAAGTGATACTCAACGATAGGGACAAAGACACTGAATGTCAGAGGATCCAGCTACAGAAAGCTGGAGTGGAAACTTCAGCCAAACCAGTTGAGAATGTCAGGTCCCCTGCAACAAGGTTTATGAAATATTTGGTTGGTGTTTATGTGGAGTGTTCTGATATCTTCCAATGGATAGAAGCATTTGAAATGGCTTGTGGTATCCATAATGTTGATAAAAGAGATTGGGCTTTTTGTTGAGTAGAGTACCTCAGACTGGTTACGACTGTATTCTGAAATTGAGTGTGGAAGAAAGAGGGCAGTATGAGTGCATGGAAGCTGCTTTGATTGCCAAGTTTGGCAAGACACCAACCCAATACTGTGAAAGGTTCAGGAAATATAAAAAGAGAGAGAATGTGTCTTGGGTTGACTAGATGAGTGCTGCCCATATGAACACGATGGGGTGGATTGATGGATACAAGGTGAAAATGTTTATTGAGTTGCCCCACCTTTTGTTTTTTAGCAATTTTCTGAAACTGCTTCACCAGAGTTGTGTCGGTATATGGCTGACCAGAATATTTTGGATCCCTTTAAGCTGACCCGGATGGCTCACAAGTGGGTCTCCCACCGGGTGGCCCCTAAGGATCCCAGTGGGAAGAACAAGGACAAAGAGAAAGGGACCTCACAGAAGCCTAAAGAGTCCTATAAACAATTACAGTCAAGTAAACCTAAATCTCTCTCTCCTAAAACACACAAATCTAGTGGGGACATGTCTCATGGGTGTGGGAGCAAGAGTAGCAGTTCTCCTGTTGCAAAGCAGGCTCCCAGTGAATTCAGTACAGTTCCTCGCATTCCTGGCACTTGTTGGGACTTTAGGGCTCTGGACCACAAGAAGTGTGACCCCAAGTGTAAAGGTAAGACACTTGGAGTCCAGGTTGTCAATAACCCCTGCTCAATGCCTGAGGTGGAGGCCACTGTCCACCTCAGGCATGAAAAGGAATCACCTTTGGTGCTCCTGCAGAGATTTTTCCTAGTGTCCCTTGGGGCCTGGGACCAGTATGCAGAAGTACTGGCTACCATCCCAAAGAACACCCGCTGATTTCTTGCAAAGTGTCCTTCCGAATGGCCAGCCTACCACTGGTTTGAGAGACACTGATGCAAGCATGACAGTGGTGGACAGGACCCTGCTCATGCCAGAGGATTATGTAAGTGCTCCTCTGATAACTACCAGGTGGGCCTCCCCAATAATCTCCTGTATCCCTAGTCACCATTCAGATTGAGGACAAGACAGCAAAGCTTCCCGCCCTGGTTCAGGACAATGTGCCTGCCCACATATTGATGGGGAACGACTTGGAGTTGGGTTGATCTCTGATGGAGTACTCCTGACTGCTGCTGCAGTCACTAGGTCACAGGTCAAACCGGGTCTGACTGACAGTCAGTTACCCATGCCAAAGGGGAAACCCAAGGCAAAAGAGGGTTCTTCTCTTCCTGTTGTTTCAGCAACACCCAATTGGATCCAAGCTCCGGATGGGCTAGGCCCAGTGGTAACCCTAGACTCAAATCCTGAGGGAGAAGAGCCAGATGGCCCTCCTCAAGGAGAGTTACTGAAACCAGAGGATCATTATAACCATCAATGCCTGCTGGCTGAAGGTGGGCCCTCTACGGGAGACTTCTGTAAGATTCAGAGAGAGTGTCACTCTCTCAAGGGTCTAGAGTGTCACTCTCTCAAGGGTCTAAGGAAACAGGCCCAGGCACAAGATGAAGTGCCTAGGTCATTCAAGATCTATTGCGAGGTTGAGTTCCTTTGTAATGAGCCCACTAAGCCTGAACCTTGTGCACTCAAGAGGTGGTGGTACCCAAGGTTTACAGGGCCTTCTTTCTGCAGTTGGTGCATGAAGTGCCCTTCGCAGGTCATCTTGGCACTAAGAAGACCAAGCAAAGGCTCTATGCACATTTCTACTGGCCCAGCATGTGAGTAGACGTGGAGTCCCACTACAGGACCTGTCCCACTTGTCGGTTGTCTGGCAAGACTGGAGGCAGTATCATTACCCCTCTGCAGCCTTTTCCAGTGGTTGGCACATCATTTGAGAGGGTTCACATCAACATTGTCTGTCCCTTGGACACTCCCACATCATGTGGCCACAGTTTCATCCTGGTACTTGTTGACCATGCAACCAGGTACCCTGAGGCTATACCCCTTCGGATGCAACTGCCAAGGGGGTTGCCAGGGCTCACCTGGGCATTTTTACCACAGTTGGTTTCCCTAAAGAGGTGGTCTTTGACAGAGGATCCAACTTCATGTCTAGTTACATGCAAGCAATGTGGAAGGAATGTGGGGTTCTCTACCTCCTACCACCCCCATACTCTCTATTTGAGAGGTTTAACACAAATCCCAAAGGCATGTGGGGTGCTTTGGAAGAGCCCCTAAGGATGAAATGGGATCTCCTCCTACCATGCCTGCTGTTTGCCTATAGAGAAGTCCCTCAAGAGGGTGTTGGTTTCAGCCCCTTTGAGCTTCTCTTTGGACATCCGGTGATGGGGCCCCTTGCCTTATTCACAGAAGGTTTGAATACCACCCCTCCAGTTCCTGCCAAGTAAGTGGGGAAATATGTGTTAGGCCTCAGAAAGAGGATGGCACAGATGATGGGCCATGCATCAGCAAATCTTAACGCAAGCCAAGAATAGAATTAGTACTGGCATGACCTTAAGCCCTCACAAGTGGATTGGACTCCAGGCCAGGAGACCCTTGTGATGAAGCCTACCAAGCCTAAAGCACTGGCAGACAAGTGGACTGGACCCTTCAGGATAATATCCAAGATGGGTGAGGTCAACTATCTGGTTGACATGGGAGTCACGGGGGTAGCCCCTCAGGTATTCCATGTTAACAGGCTCAAGCCTTTCCACAGAAGAAAGGAAGTGTCATGTCTTTTGCTAGCTACAGAGCAAGAGGAGGATGAGAATGAGCCCCTTCCTGATTTTCTGCATAGCCACCCTCAGGATGGCTCAGTGGAGGGAGTAGACATCTCTCCAGATCTAACACCAGAGCAGCAAAGGACCTGCCGGGCTTTGCTCCGGCAGTATGCTCCTCTGTTGTCACTGACACCAGGCCTCACCCTGTGGTGTAGGCACAAAATTGACACTGGTGACTGTGTACCTGTCAAAAGCAGATGCTATCGGATGTCAGACATAGTTAAAAACCACATCCTGGCAAAGGTTGCCAAGATATTGTAGGTGTAATTGAACCCTCAACCGTCCCTGGTCCAGCCCTGTGGTCCTTGTCCTCAAGGCAAGTTTCCAGGCAGGTATCAAATATTGGAGGTTCTGTGTGGACTACAGAGGAGTCAATGCAGTCACCAAGACTGATGCTCAGCCATTGCCAGGCCTGATCAGCTCGTGGAGACCAGAGGTGCTGCCAGGTTTGTAAGCACCTTTGACCACACATAAGGCTATTGGCAAATAGCTTTGAGAGAACAGGCCAATGAAAAAACTGCCTTCTCAACACCTGAGGGGATCTACCGGTTTAGAGCCATGCCTTTTGGGTTGAAAAATGCACCTAGATCCTTTCAAATTTTGGTCAATCATGCACTCAGTGGGCTGGAAGCCTTTTGTGTGGCTTATCTAGATGACATTGCTGTCTACAGTTTCACCTGGGATGAGCATTTGACTAATCTGGATAAGGTGTTTCAATCCTTGAAAAGGGCTAACCTCACTATTAAGCCTCCAAGTGCCAGATAGCTCAGTGGAAGGTCACTTACCTTGGTCATGAGGTAGGAGGGGGTCGAATCCAACCTCTCCCCAGTAAAGTACATGATTTACATGACTGGGAGACTCCCACTACTCAAACCCAGGTGAGAGCTTTTTTGGGCCTCACTGGGTACTGCCGAAACTTCAGGGCAGACTATGGCATCATAGCTGCCCCCCTGACAGCTATGATATTGCCCAAGCAACCTAGGATGGTTAATTGGACTGAAGACTGTCAGAGGACCTTTGTTGGCTTGAAGGAAAGTCTGTGTAGGGCCACTGTGTTGTGTGCTCCTGATTACAGCAATCCCTTTATTGTTCAGACTGATGCCTGTCACACCGGAAATGGTGCTGTCTACTGTCATGTCCCAGTTAGATGGCAAAGGGAGTGAATATCCCATTATCTTCATCAGTAGACAACTCAAAGGTAGAGAATTTAGGTGGGCTACTGTTGAAAAAGGAATGTTTAAGTATAGTGTGGAGCCTTAGGCGTTTAGGCCTTACCTTAATGGGTCTACCTTCAAGGTCCAAACTGACCATACGCCCTTAAAGTGGCTTATGCAGATGAAGGGTGAAAACCCTAAACTGCTCAGGTGGTCTGCAAGGGCTAGACTTCACTATTGAGCATAGACCGGGAAAAAGTCATGATAATTCAGATGGCCTTTCCAGAAGGTATGTTGACCGTCTGGATGAGGGTGTCAATCTAGTGGGAGATTAGACCACCCTAACCTCTGTCTGGGGGGTGTGACTGTGATGCTGGATACGCATTGGAGGGACAGGGCCTCCCTGCCCTTGTCCTGTACTCACTTATCATGTCTGTTCTGTGGTATTTTCTGCACAGGAGTCCAGTTGGGACCCCTGGCAGTGCAAGTCTTCCTCTTTCTGGTTGTGGTGAATCAAGACCCTTGGGATACCCTTATGCCACCGATGGGTGGGAGTACAAAACTGTACCCCTAGCATATGTTTTTGAGCACCTGTTTGTTGCCCACAGAGCAGGGTATGGGCTGGTGGCAGCTTTATGCTGATGTGACGGGAGCTCTCAGTAACCTCCATTTTCGGATACCCAGACCCTGCCATAGGAATCAGTGGATTCCATATAGAAGGCAAGATGGCCCCTGTGGCCTCTTGTTTTCTATTGCCTGTTACCTTGTTTTCCCAAAGTCCTGGGAAGCCCTGGCACTGTCCTTTCCCCTGTCTGGCTGTAGGGTGGAAGAACCATATATGGTATTGTCGGAAAGTCCAGGCCAGACTGGAGCCTTCTCAGTGACTGTATGTTATGGGAACACCCTTGGGGTGGGACCTGTGTGAATGGAGTGTGTGACCAACATGCATTCTATGTTATGGGTGTCTGGTTTCTGCATGTGCGACACAATGAATGAGATAGCCCTGCCTGAAACTTACATTAATGCAGTGTAATGTGCTGAAAGGCTGGGGGCTTGCCCCAAACCACATTCCTTGTTATGGGTTTCTTGGTGGAAGTGAATGACTTGAATGCCTGTGAGCCTGATTGGCTGCTTGCCTGCATAAATGCCCTTCTGTTTGGTTGACTAACTAAACCTGGCTCAGCCTGAGTAAACGATGGACAGATGTGTATGTCTGGGGACCTCTCAATTACCAATTTGTTCAGAAGCTGAAGTTAAAACTTGAAGCTGTTCCTTGAAGCCCAGCTGGAGGAGAAGATTGCTACTGCCTTTCCTTTGACGTAACCAAGAGCTGTTGAGTCTGTTGAGTAGTGATCCAAGAGAGGACCTGGCTAGGAGACCTCTCCCGAGCTACAAGGGACCATCCTGCAAAAACTGCTTCTCTGCATCGAAGCACCCTGGAAACCAGTACCGAAAGGCTGTCGACCGGAGAA
Source organism: Ambystoma mexicanum (assembly GCF_040938575.1). Taxonomy (NCBI): domain Eukaryota; kingdom Metazoa; phylum Chordata; class Amphibia; order Caudata; family Ambystomatidae; genus Ambystoma; species Ambystoma mexicanum. The sequence goes on along the minus strand of NC_090922.1, from coordinate 778,768,156 downwards.
GGGGTCCGCTGAGAATCCTGAAGAGAGGGCCTGGACTTCGAGGGTCGTCGAAGTCCATTGGCGTCGACCGGGGTCTGAAGATTTCCGTGACCGTGGAAGCCAAGTGGAATAGTGTTGCCGCAGAAGCATTGACAACTTGATGCCATGCTGCTTGACGCCCAGAGTCGAGAAAGCTCCACTTTGCCTAAAAACTTTTGGATGAGGACTCCCTTGCCATCACTACTGACCACTTTGTCCCGCCAAAGAAAGTCAAGGCCGCCCGCTACCTTGGAAAGTCTGCTGGTGGGTTTCTGGTCGCCAGAACCTGACAAAGATGTCCCTAGGACACTGACAGAGTGAAGATCCGAGGTCCAGCCCATGGATGAGTCCCGCTCGCCAAAGCTATCCCGAGGTACATGCTGCAGCACCGACAGGCCAGATGACCACCAAACGCGACTCCTGACATCCAATGCCTGGGCCTGCATCCATAACCGCCAAAGGTTTTTCAAGTCCGAGTCTTGTTTGGGGCACCGAACACTTTGCATCGAGGTTTACCGCACGTCTCTTCTTCCCAGGACTTCCACCATCAAAGAAATGATCGATCGCCAAAGAGAACCATGAAGGTCGAAGCTGTTGTATCATCGCAAGTGTTCCACTTTTCTTCGAGGATCTCGATGCCCAGTGGCTCCTTCTTCAAAGGGGTGCATGCTCGAAGGATACCCTCTACGAACAGTCGAAGAAACTCTTCCACTTCAGGTACATTAGGGTGGTTGAACTTTCTAACCAAGAAGCAAGGCTTATTGTGCATTTATGGACTGGGCTTGTTAATTATTTTAGTACAGGTTGCTCAGGTGGAGGGATCCTCACACAGAATTGTGTATCTATATCCAAAGAAAGAATTCTGCCATTGCTTAACCTTAACCTGCCTTTCTTCCTTATTGTCTATGCTGATACACCTTACTAAATTATTTGTATGATCTACTATAATGGCAAGCTGTTGATGCATTTTTCCTCTAGATAAAGTCACCAACTTCACCACTAGTATACTCTATAACTGACCTAGAACCTCTCCCACCTCCAATTAGTGACACCATGTTGAATGGCTCGCCATGCAAACTCGCTCCCTCTTCAAATTCCTACTCCTTGTCCCTTAGTTAATGTGCCTGGTCTATGTTTCTCATTGAATCTAACCTTTACTTGGCTCACTCACACCCTAACCAGCGCATAGTGCATATCGCGAGGAGACCCTCACCCCACAACTTCCTCCATCATCTGATACTTTTGCCGATGTATGCCATTTCTGTTTAAAATAACATCCTGATTGTGTAAATAAAGAGAAATACAAATATTGATGATTGTTTGCAAAGGATTGGGATTAGCAGAGGGCATAGATGAAATGTGTTTTGTGATTTTAATTCCAAGGTAACGCAGGTGGTGCACGCACATTGCCAATCACTGACGTGGCTTTTGAATTGATGGGATGTCAACAACATCAATTTAGCTTTGTCCCTGTGCACGCTATCTGCACAGCTTGCTATATTCCTTTATTGCTTACTCTATGACATTTTCGGTTTTGCGATCTCCCAGATAAAATGTCATCATATGCGAGTGTTTTCTATTCTTGATCTCCAGTTATGATGTTCTATTTTATGTGCTCTTGCTACCCAAGGCCAAGGCTAGTGTTCCAATAATAAGGTTGAAAAGTATAGTTGACAGAGGGCATGTTCACCTCTGAAAAGTTCAGTCTATTCACTATTCTGATCGCCATTAATTTTAATGAATGGCCTTCAAACCTCTGAATGCCAGACCAAAGCCACATTTGTGCAGATTCGTAAGCAGAGAAACCCATTTACTATTGCTACAGAATTGTGTTGCATTAAAGCTGAACGCTGTGGGATAATTTTACAGTTGTATTGAGTCGACATATCCATACCAGCTTTTGATGAGTCCATTGCATTTCAACTGCTAGACTAAATGCTACGGTGCCTGGGCGGCTTTGAGGAGTATTTTTACATCACGATTTATCCAAGACATTGGGCATTTGGTAGTTGTGCAAATGCCAGCCCTGTGTTAAATGTAGGGATAATAGTGAGTTCAGAAGTTCTATTTGTAATTGTAGCTGTGCTTAATATGGCCAAGGATCCCTATTGCGGCAGGACAAATTGTGACCCTGTCAGCGCCCGAATACTACTCGATCCACTAAACACAGTCTGATGATGACATTTCCCTGTTCTGTCTACATCACAAGATCAGGGTACCTTTTCATGTGCACAGCCTTTCCTCTTGGAACATACCGTGTCTATCCACCATACCTGTCATTTCAGTGTGCAGTACAAAAATGGCTCTTGCCCATCTGACCCGTTGCGGATCCCTGCTCATTTTGTTTCGCTTAGCGCTAGGATGCTTTTCAGTGAGAATTGAGCGCCAAAAAGTATATCGATTAACCCTGACCATGTGTTGCACTATCTTTAACAGAAAGACCATCTTTGTAATTCGCAGCACAACATTGGTAGCAATAGACCTGTTTCCATAGATTGTTTGATTAAAATGGTGGCTGATGACCGGAATATACGAAATGCTGAACAACTTCCGTGCCTTCACTTCCTACTAACCATGAGGTTGAGGACCCTGAAGGATGAAGAAATGAAGAAGAGGAAACTGAACGCAGTACATCTGATGAGCTAGAGGAGGCGTGTCAACAATGTCATAATAACAACAAGGATGTTGGTGCTTAATGGCAAACGTGGCAAAGCTCATAGATGTAGACATACATGGACCACAAGTGCATGGTTTTCTACTGACAAGGAAGTTGAATGTGTTCAAAAGAGTCAAATCACCATTCAAGTACTACCAAGCATTTAGAACGTTGGACAACAAGTAATTAAGGCTCTTGTTAAGGCACCTTAGATGTCAAGCAGCCCTAAACAGTCACTTAATATAACCACAGTTTGTTTGAGAAATCAACCAAATCGTTACTACGGCAGCTTGCACAAGATGTACATAATACATCATGATTACTTACTCAGCTACCTAATAATTATTCACTGCTTGATACTTTAGATGTAGAAATAATTCAATCAGCTTCATAAGCCACACAAATCAGCCATGTCTGCATTTCTTTGGGAACCTTTGGGACAAAGTGAATGCTTTGATTCAGTTTTATGGAACATATTGATTTTAAGTAATGAATAATGTTGCAAAGATGTTTCTATTATGCATACTGGTGTCATGACTCATTCTCCTCTTGAACAGTGGAGACACTGGAAGAAGATGGCTGTGAGGATGAAATACCCTTGAATATATCCAAACCAAATGATGAGCAGAGTGGTGATGGGTCTAAACTAAAAAAGGATGTAAGTCTGGAGAGGAAAAATAAATTCAAAGGAAAATGTATTTCGCTCTGGTGTTTGATAGCGTTGATAGGGCCCTACTGCAGTCTACATAAAGAGAATGGGACTGCCCGGGATATCTCCTTGACATTATTGCTGAGTTGTATAGCAAGACATCGATGAGAGATAGGCTGGCACAGCAATGGAAGCTCTCAAAAAGGCTGGAGACAGCGAGGGGCCTTAAGCAGGGCTGCACACTTGCACTGTCTCTTTTCAACTTGTTTATTTGGGATTTGGGGGAATCCCTGAGGAAGGTTTATGCATTTCTTCCTCGGGGAGATGGGAGTCCGGTCCAGTGATTACTTTATGCTGATAATTTGGTACTCATGGGCCGGATTCCGGTGGGGCTCCAGAGGCAGCTGAATGCTCTTAAATCATAAGTGGCTAAAAATAAATTGGTTGCACAATCGAATATTCTGGTTTTCGGCTCCCAGAGAGGATGCCAGAAGAGAAATTTAAGCTGCACATTGAGGGCTCTGAGGTAACCAGATCAAGTACTTATCGGTATCTAGGCTCAATGATAGGTAATACAATGAAGGACCTAGCAAACACTGCTAGGTTAAACAGTACAGTGGTTCGGCTCTTCATTGCCATTTTCGACGATATATTTCTGGCCAATTTTGAAATATTTTTAAGAAGAAAGTGGTTGCCACTATCATGTACAGGGCAGAGACATTATTGGGTATTCTAGTAGCCTTAAGGAATTCCATAGAGGGACATTTTTGGAAAAAGATTTTAGGGGTTACTCAAGTCATCCCGATCCAGATTATCCATTTCAAGTTTGGTTTGTTGTCCCCAAAAGTTATAGCACAGTGGAAGCACTTTATGTTATTGAGAACATGTTTAATAGCATCAGATGTTTCGGCTTTCCAAATTTTGAATACAGCATTGGGTGGGAATAAAGATTCTATCCTCACTTTTTGGCAATCAGAATGTGTGGCCATATTAGTAGAAGCGGATATTGCATTAGGTTTCTTATTGGGGAACCCGATGAAAGGCAAGGAAAAGCTTTGGAGATTTGACTGGATTCGAACACTGGAGCAATGTGGAATTTATAAGTTATATGGTCATTTTAGGGGCAAAGTGAAGGCCTTAAATTCCCTCCTGAACTATTTACAGAAATTCACAAATTGGATGCTCTGTAAAGTATTCATGCGTGGGCGCTTTAACTTGTTACCAACAGGGGATGTAATGGGGGCCGATTTTAATTAGAGAAGAGCTTGAGTGGGTATAGATTTTGTAAACCCACCTAAGAGCTCGAAACAATAAAACATGTTCTCCTTGTCTGTCAGGAGCTGGCAGAGAAGCAAAGTTTATACATAGGGATTTTATACTTATGTGGATTTTTGTAAGCCAACACCGGTCTCTTACTTCTGAAGAATGGTGGAGAATCATGATAAGTGGAACTAAAGTGTGTCTGACCCATTCTCAGACAGGACCGTAAAAACTCCAAAGGTGGTGGCGGCGTCGCCCTCATCTTTAAAGACACCCTCTCCATAAGAATGTGTAATCAACAATGGGACAACAACGCTGATCTCCTCACTGCTAAACTAGCCCTCTCACCTAACTGCACCATAAACTTCTTTATCACCTACAGACCACCAGGATCACCCTTCGACTACCAAAAGCAACTCCTCCAAAACATAGGCAACAACCTCAAAAGCACCACCAAAAGCATCCTTCTAGGAGACATTAACCTTGGTTTAACTGACCCAAAGGACAAAGCAGCCGCAAATTTAGCCAAAGAACTATCAAACATGGGGTTCGAACACAAAATTACTGCCCCCACTCATAACAAAGGCAGATCCATTGACTGGCTAGCTGATCACAACTGCTCATCTGCAATTACCTCCATCTCGGCCCTCCCATGGACAGACCATTACCTCATTCAATTCTCCATTCCTACCACGCCCACTCATAAAGCCTTAACTCATGCCCCACCCGCTAAAGTAAGAAGCTCTAAAAAACTCACTGCCTCCAACCTCGCCCCTCTCCTCGATATCCCTGAACTCAAGCCTCCTTTCATCCATGACCCTACCTCTCTAGCCAACATCTACTCCAGCACGCTCACTCAAGCCATCGATCTCATTGCCCCTCTAGAAGAAAAAAAAGGGAAAAAATCAATGCACTGCAACTCCTGGTTCACTGAAGAACTATCTGACCTTCGCACCAAGAAACGCAAAGCCCTATCCAGATGGCAAGCAGCGCCTAATCAATCCTCGCTTAAAGATTTTAAAGAGATCTCTTTGACCTACAAAAAAGCCATATTCCACGCCAAATCCGAATCCTACAATCAGAGAATTACAAATGCCAGCTCCAAATCAAGAGAAATATTCTCCATATTCAAAGAACTCACCACACCTGCCCCCGGCCCAGTTGAAATCATCAAGGATGAAGCCTGGTGCACAGGCATCCAGGCTGCCCTCCTCAACAAAGTTAAAACTCTCCAAGACAAAATAGCCTCACAACGCAAAGCTCTCAACACCCCTATCTGCTCGCCCACACCTTCCACCAACAACTCTCTCTCACAAACACCCCTTTTTGCTTTTAGAGAAGTCTCAGAGACGGAAGTCAAGGACCTCCTCAAAAAGATCAAACCTTCCACCTGCAAAGGGGATATCTGCCCACCCTCATTAATCAAAGAGTGCTCAGAATCCCTCACCCCCATCATTACAGCTTTCATCAATGCCTCCTTCGCATCTGGAACTGTACCACAATGCCTAAAAGAAGCCTGGGTCCGCCCGCTCCTAAAAAAACCCTCTCTCGATCCTTCCTCCCCTAACAACTATCGCCCCATCACCACCGTCCCCTTTCTCCTAAAAATCCTAGACAAAGCCGCACACAATCAAATCAAACACTACCTGGAAACCAACACCATCCTAGGCAAAAGACAATCAGGCTTCCGCAAAGGCCATGGGACTGAAACTGCCCTTCTAGATTTAAAAAATCAAATTACCAAAATAATGGACACAGGCAAACCTGCTCTCCTCCTCCTGCTCGACCTCTCTGCAGCATTTGACCTGGTCGACCACAGCATTCTCACATCTCACCTCTTCAATGCTGCACACTTCTCTCACAAGGCTACCACCTGGATCACATCCTTCCTTGAAGGTAGGGCCATGAAAGTGTACTCCGACCAGGACAGCGCCCCCCCCACCACTATAAATTGTGGAGTCCCACAAGGGTCCTGCACTGCACCGACCCTTTACAATCTATTCACCAAACCCCTCTTTGACTTACTGGACTCCCTCAACATAGCGTACACAAACTACGCAGATGACACGCAAGTTCTCCTCCCCCTCTCCGGAGACTACGACCTAGACTCAGAAGCCCTCTTCAAAATCTACTCGACTATCCAAACCTGGATGGCTATCAATGGTCTCTGCCTAAACGGAGACAAAACCGAAATCATCATCCTAGCCCCCAACGAAACACTAACCAAACTCAGCCCCAACTATTCTCACATGATCATCGACAGTATTAGCATACCTGTCTCCTCTGCCGTCAAGACCTTAGGAGTCTACATTGACGCCACACTCTCAATGACTAGACAAACCAGCGCCATCGCCTCAGCGTCTGCTCTGACCACCAAACACATTTACGCCATCAAACCTTACCTCACCACGCCTAACTGCCTCTCCATAGCTAGAGCTACTATAGGAGCCAGATTGGACTACTGCAACGCCCTCCTGGCAGGCACATCGTCTAAAAACCTAAGCAGGCTCCAAATAGTGCAAAACAATGCCCTCCGCGCTACACTACACATCCCCAAAACTGACCATATTTCACAGGCCAGAAGACTTGTCCACTGGCTCCCAGTCAAGGAAAGAATCAACTTTAAAATCCTCACTCTCACACACAAGTGCATCAATCACACAGCACCCCCCTACCTATCTGAAACTATAACTAAGAACTCTTCCATCCGTCCCAGAAGAAGCCATCACGCCAACCAACTCCGAGTACCCACTGTAAAAAGAGCCAAAGCCGGCGGCATAGGCTTCCCACACATAGCTCCTAAGCTCTGGAATGCCCTCCCTAACTCACTCAGAGCAGAACCTTCTTTGTACTCCTTTCGCAAATCTCTCAAAACCACTCTATTCAACTAACTCCATCCGTCCTTCACCCACACCAGCTCGCATACGTCTGTTACGAAATATGCCTTGTAATGAAAACTGCTTTGTAACCATCTTCCTTCCACGGTAACCAGATTATGTATGTCCTCATGTAACAGCGCCACGATGCCCCCGGGCTGACGTGCGCTTTAAATAAATCTGAATAAATAAATAAATAAATAAATAAATAAAGATGTAGGTAGATTTTTAAAGGATGCCTTTGTTTGATAATATACGCATGTTGCTTTTTAATAGATCAATTTTGTTAATTTATTATCAGGCATGGAGAGTCTAATAAAATGTAGTAGAATTTTCCTCGTAGGAGCGTGTGAAAGAGAGTGGAATATGATGATCAATGTTTGAAATGATTATATAAACCATATTGGTCCAGGTTAACAAATCCAATAGCAGTAACAAATTTCCCAAAGTGCTGAATCCGTGCATTCCTAAGTGTAACACAGTCCATCATTAGATGTTCTAGATTTTCAATTACATCTGGTGTGTTACAAAATCCACATGTTAGCGGGTACTCAGCCCCCACATTTTGTGCATGTAAAATTTCACGAGTTGGAACCACATTAAATTTAAAGCGCATACATTTCTGTCAAACGCCCTTATCTGGAAACCAAATTAAGAAGGATTCAAGTGTGCCCAGTTGTTTAAAGTGGCACAGAAGATGTTTATATAGACGTGTTGCAACTACATTTTTTGTAGTGACAATCCAATCCCATCATTCACATTTTTTTTCTCACTTTTTGTAGATTAAATATTAGAAGACCCAAGGAAATGTCCAAGTGGTTCAAGTATTCTAAGCAATCAGATTTCAGTTTTAACAGATAGTCAGATGCAGTGGTATCAAAACGGAAGCCCAAGACCAAAAGATCATACAGAGTGTCCTTGAGAGAAGTTATTAATTTCCTAAATAGCATCATCTTTCCCCATATGATCACGTTGACAATAGAAGTGAGGCCCAGTTCATACTGGATCACTTCCACCGGTACACAGTTGGGTAAAGACTTGACGGATGCCCTAAGCAGACAAGCTTCAAATTTGGGAAATTCAGCAAACATTCATTTTGGTAACAGCTCAAGACCATAGCACAATTGAGGTAGAGTCTTCAATTTATAATAGCGAAGAGTAGGGACAAAAGAAAACGTACCAAATTTACTGTTGATTATTATTACTTGTACAATCAGAGGCGCTACTTTCATCTCCAAATAGTCCCTGTAGTGGGATTTCTGATAACCCCCATAAATGGGGTAGCCCAAGTATCTCAAACATGGATGCACCATTAACTTTATGTGATTCAAGAACCACGAGAACTGTTTGATGTAAGGTCTAGGATGCAACCGTATGATTACTGTCTTTTTTTCATTTATGGTGAGAAAGTTGGCCACAGTATAGTCTCTAAATTTACTCAGTAAACACTGAAGACCAATTGAGGTGTGGTCAAAGAACAAAAAGTCATCCGCATATGCAGTCCAACATATTTTAACTCCTTCCACGGTTGGAGGGACGAATGCAGTTTCTTCTAGTTTAGCTTTGGCATCAGAAACATAAAGGTTAAAGATGGTAGGTGCAAATACGCACCCTTGTCAGAGGCCGTTCGAGGCATTAATCAAAGAGGATAAGCAGCCCAGATTGTTCAGCCTAACCTGCAGCTTTGACCCCTCATATAGATGCACTAATATGGAAAGGGGATCCAAAGGCATCCCTAATCGATTTAAATTTCCCCAAAGCACTGACCTATCCACCTTATCAAACACCATCAATAAATCGATGGAGGCTATATAGATGAGGGTGCCGAGTCCTTACTCAACGCCTTTGCCTGCATAACATTCAAAAGAAAACCACCAACATCCGTTCCCACACCTCTTCTAAAGCCAAACTAGAATATACAAAAAAGAAAGAAAAACAATCATGTGTGTTCCTCTTGCTTTTATCAAGATGTATCCTTTTTATGTAATTTTATATATTATGTGGTTGTATATGTTCATCATCATGCTTTGCTAACACAGCAAGAGATGCCCTTGATTTTCAAACATTGGTGTCATCACATATTTGAATGCTCCTCCAATCTTCAGACAACAGTAAGAAATCATCTTCACCTATCAAGGTTCCTTATACATATCATCCCATTATGGCTACCATGATAGTATATATCTAAACTAACAGTCTCGATAGCATTCGATGTACTGATGTCCTGATTTTGAGCATGACATGGATCATGTGATCTTGTCACTCCTCTGACCGTAATCATAATTATCCTGGCGCAACATTCCAACTTTGGAATGCAGAAGACTTTCTCGACCTGCGTCTGACGCCACCAAGCTCCGGGCTCCCCGGCTCCAGGTAACTCCTGCACCTTTGATCCCCATTACATGGTGGATATTTTTCAGATTTTTACCTACTCCTTTTGTTCCTTGCGGGCATCTCGGGTTTTGAATTCCTAAAAAATACTAAAAGGTCCCATTGCCAAATCTTTCCAGCTTCACAGTTTTGTCTTTGGAGCAATATTCTGGTAAGGTGTCAGAGAAGAGTCTATCTAATACAATTTGAGATAACTGATAACCCACGCCTACCTGTTACTCCTGTTACTTCTTGTTTCTTTGTATATAGAATATATAATTTGCTCTAAAAACCGCAATTTGCACATGCTGATACCCACCAGCTGTGCTCAGCTTCATGTAAATAGACCCAGCAAGATGCCTTCTTAAAGCTTACTGTAGCATGCACTATTGTCCCCCTTTTTTTCTCCCATTTGATTCAGTTTCACCTTTCTTTCTGTTCTTTTCCATTTTGTAGACGGTATCTGTCCCTAAGTTATTTCTCAAGTCCATATCAGGACCGACCCCACAGGCTGCCTGCACTGGTAAGACAAGGCAACGCCCCCCTCAACTCTACTTTCTTCTCCTCTTAGTATTCACCATTGAATTGATAATATTCATTCACCTTCGGACTTGACTTCAGTAGCTATCTGCATGCTCCAGTTTCACCATTTCCAGTCTCAGACAAGGCTAGGGTAAGGGGTACATTCACTTCACCCAGTATTGCCTCTTCTTATGCCATATTGACACTAAATCCCTTACAAATGCAATATGTATTTGGAAAATGTTCTCTTCTTGCATGCAATTCCACTCCGAGAGCCAATTCACCGCTAAGGCAGCCCAACCCCAAACAATCAGTACTGCACTGCTAAGACCAGAGTTTCTACTTAAGGTTGTCTTGAGTGCCTTTCAGTGGAAAAAAACAGAACGATATATCCTCCTGAGGAGGAAGACAGGTGAACGCTAACCTGTAAAAGACGCCACTACCCGAGATACACTTACAGCTAGGTATCTTCTTCTTCAATATTCTGTCTCACGTGTAAATATGGATTACCAAGCATTAAAGGAATCAATAAGAATGCACACCAGGTAAATGCATATAACATTTAGCTGTTTTACCTTGATGGTGGTAGGAGGCCTCCTTAATCTAATATTCTACAGCACTGCCTTCCAGACTGGTGCATGGAACTGAACTGCCCAGTTCAGGCAATTGTGTTTCCTAAAAGTGTGCACATTTCTACACGCAGCTGCTTTGCAGATTTCCTTTGGGAAACAGGGCACAATTTGCCCAATGACTTCTTGGTGAGTGCACCCTCACCCAATCTACAGCAGCCTGTGCAACTTCTGATACACCTTTATATAGTCTACTATATAGCATGGAATGTTTACTATGATAAACCCCAGAGATAGTGCAAGACGCAACTTTATCCCCATGTGGCTCAGATGTAATATTTCAACGTAAGCTACTACAGACATGTCCTAGTATTACAGATACACAAAAACGTACTTATATGGAGTCCATAGAGACAGCTCCCGCACTACCGGATATTCTTAATACTAAAGACATACCGGTAACAGGAGCCTTTAAGCGCATGGCATATGCAAAAAATTCTCACAAAGAAAATCAAACTGACACTATTAAAATGTCCCTACTCAATACTCAGTCGCTGGACAAACATGGCATAGAGATACAGGATTATATAATAGATAGTAAGGTTGACACTGTGTGTTTTACAGAAACCTGGATGAAAGACTCAAGAAGCCCTAATATTGTTTTTATCCACACTGGAAGGTTATACATTCTTTGAACACTGAGAGTACGGTAAGGGGGCAGGGGTGCCATATTGGCTAAACAGGAGTTCAACTTGTTTAGGACACATATTGTTTGTGGGGCTGCGAAGTAATGATATTACAGGCTAACCCTACTCCTAATAACTGCTTGAACATTATGCTAATATATCAACTGCCACGAGAAACGCCAGAGTTCTCTGAGGACAGCTCAGCTATCCTGGCTATGTTGAACAAACCTAATTGCTCCATCATAGTATAGAGAGATTTTAACCAGTGGTGTGGGATCCCATTGGACTCTGAAGCCATCGAGCTGGAACAGCTGTTCAAGAATCATACATATCAAATATGTAATAAAGGACCCATTCATAATATGGGTAATGCCTTGGATTGTGTTGTAAAAACAGATCTAGTGCTAAGTGCCCTAGACATCCAGCCAAGTATCTGGTCGGACCATTTCTTGACCACATTCTACATGACAATACCTCTACCCCTGATAAAAAAGAGGAATGTCCTAACACAAGTTACAAGTGGGAAATATAACAAGCTGCTTTACAGTGACCTAAGGGACTGCATGGTCGTGTTAATGAACAATACATCAGCACATGATTCGCTTCATATATTGGCTGCAACATATTAGGAAACCTTTACTAATCTGCTGGATCGGGTGGCTCCTCTTAATCAAAAATTATCAGGGAAAATACCAATAACCAGAAATGGTTCACCCCAGCCCTTGTTGCTGGCAAACAAGAAAAAAGAAGGGCGGAGAGAGTGTAGGAAAAAGAACGGACACAAAAGAATAAAAACATCTGGAAGTCACTTGATAAACTATACTGTCATGAAATTATACTTACTAAAATATTTGTTTACGACAACCAGATTGTACATTATAACAATGATTCTAAAAAGCTCTTTGAAATGTTTAGAGATTTTCGAGAAACCCAGGGCCCAATTAGATCAATTTATTCCCTAAACAACAGACTGTGAAGCCGTTCAGTAATCCCTTCGGGAGAAGATCAAAAGATAACATCATAAAGTACCTGATATCATCAGGACAGGAAGAATATGGAAACCCCACATTATAGTGGCGATTCTCAGTAGAGGGAGGAAACAGTCCAGCAGGCCAATGGGCCTTTTTCACTTAAACCAGTGTCCAAATAAATTATGAAGAACATTTTGAAGAAAAGACCTAGCACATGTTTTGGGGAAAGTCACCCTTCCAAAATCATACTGGACAATAGAGAGCTCTTTACTCCATTCCTGGTTCGTTTTGTTAATGCCACATTCCTGAGTAATGGAGTACACGATATACTAAAAAAAAAAAGGTGATGTCACTCCATTGATAAGAAAAGTAGGATTGGATCACAAACTTTAAACTAACTATAGACCGAAAAAAGGAAAGTACCTTTTCTTTTGAAAATTACTGATAAAGCGGCTCCATGCAACTACAGCAGCATTTGCAACATGACGATTTGCTACAACCAAAACAATCAGGCTTCAGATCATTCCATGGCACAGAGAGTGCTTTGCTGGATCTACAGACTGAAATGCTTGAAATCATGGATGTAAGTCAATCAGGGCTGCTGATGCTGTTAGCTCTTTCAGCAGCCTTCGATCTTGTGGATCATGACAAGCTACTCCAAAGATTAAAAAACCTAGGTAACTGCTCTGAAGATGTAGTGCGTCATTCCTGAGTGACAGGCAGTCAAGAGTCATCTGGGGAAATGCTTACTGTGGATTGGAATCATTAGAGTGTGGGGTCCCCCAAGGCGCAACACATCTCCCCCACTTTATTTAACATCTTTTGTAGGCCTTTTTGTGACCTCCTAGACAAATTGGCAGATTGATTCAGTAATTATGCTGATGATACACAGTTTATCAAGCATTGAGTCGAGATTATGAAAACGATGGGGAGAGAATCTCCCTTATATATGGCACAATACAAAGCTGGATGACATCCAATCATATGTGCCTTAAGTGAAATAAAACAGAGTTTTTGATCTTTGGATCCTAAAAATAAACAGGGTCACTCTACACCAGAGTGACCTATTCTCCGTGCACACTCTTGTGCATGTAACCATGCAAATTAAGACTTACTTTCAATTTTGAAGTATTAGTCAATGTTCAGGACTTTTTGTATTAGTTTTTTAATGTTTCAAAAGTAAAGTGAATTACCAAAACGGAATTTATATCTTACTCGCAATTAATTAAGCATTGCAAATTCTTGTGTACATAACTTCATTACTTACATAAATAAACATTACTTTCAAGGGATTCAACTTTCCCAGTATGATTTTTTACACATGCATGCAAAATGCGATGGTGGAATTAGTCACTCAAATTTACATAGTTAGTCCACACTTTCCTATTCCCTGTCTTTTCCAGATAGGGTAGTCCAAATGTGTGGCTTAGTTTCTTTCAATTTGATTGCATTTGTGTTGGTTTTTAATGCAAAACGCGTTTCGGGCTCTTCTAGCCCTTCATCAGGTGCGACTTATTCACAAGTTCCAATTTATCAATTTCTGTAATTGAAATGGAAAAATGACACTTACCAGAAAGTTTTTCCATTTCAATTACAGAGATTGATTAAACCCTATATGTCTTGGAAATAAATTGTATCACCTTAGTGCGCGCCTTCAAGATGCCAAGGATTGACTATTGCAGTGTTCTTTTGGTTGCTGCAAATAAGGGATGTGTGAAAAAGTTGCAAATCTTACAAAATGATGCAGTAAGAATTATAAAAAACATCCCCAGATATGGACCCATCTCAATTCACAGAAGAGAGTTACATTGGTTGCCAGTAAAAGCTAGAATCTGCTTTAAAACACTCACCGTTGTCCATACGTGTCTTTATGGACAAACACCACAATATATTCAGAAATGAATCAATGTTCAAAAATTGCACAGAGTTACACTGTCAATAGACACTATGCAGCTGATTTGCCCCAGGAGCAAGCGAGTAAGAGGAGGGGGCTCCTATCCGATCAGGCGGCCCAGTCGTGGAACAATCTCCCTAGTACCCTACGCATAATTAGTAACCAATTATTGTTCAAAAAACAACTGAAAACATCCCTGTTCGAAGAACGTTGTTAGACGGCCACCGTCCTTGTTTCATAAGCCGATTTCATCCTGCGCCCTGATGCCTTTGGGCTCCAGTGCAATATAAGCAAATAAATAAATAAATAAAAAATAAAATAAAATAAATATTGCCTTTTAGTCTGATTTTTTTAGGAAACGAGTAAGCTTGTTTGTGCATCTGAATATTTTGTTTTATCCGATTAAAATTTCAGCTTCCTCATACGATCTATCAACATGTGTCATAAGCCTCTGGGGCAAAACCTGAGGAAAGAAATGGTCTGGGTGCAGAGGATGGGAAGGGATTTAATAAAATAATGCCTGTTTCAATTTGCTGAGCATACACATTTCGGCAATATTTATTTCTTCTGTAAGGACAATGTGGGAAGCAAAAAAATGTTTAGCCGCAGTGTGAATTTGTATCTGGTTTGTATACAGAAGTGGCTGGATGAGAGCATGCCTGAAACCTTTGGGAAAAGGCATTTCTTCCTGTACCCCAGCACAAAGAGGATGCAGCAGAGTGCCACTGCCCCTGTAGCCCTTGCAGTATCCGTCCCTGTTTTGATGATCTCAAAGACGTATCTGTTATGCCCCTCAAGAGATGGACACCAGCAAAAGGCAAATCTGGTTCACCCATCTTAAACCCACTGGTTTCAATGGCAAATTACTCCTTAAAACCACTCCATTGTTCGCCGGCCAAAAACCCGCGATTCCAGATTCTTTTTCTATGGCATTGTTCACTGTAACTACTAAGCCTTCAGAAAAGGCTTTAACCTCCTTTAGTTTATCGTTTGCTAAAACTCAATCTTTTTTTCTATTGTATACATGTTTGATTAAAAGCTTTATGCAAAAATATAATAAATATTACATTTCCATATATTAATTACAATTCATTTAACATTAACATGCATTACTAACACTTACACCACAGCTTTAAAAAAATATGATTAGAGCGCTAGCTCAGGCTTTCGAACTCAAGAAACAATCTTTAGGCTAATATAGAAAATAAAACAATCACTGCAGTATTCTACAATCATTGCAGTATTCTATCGGAACACTGCACGTGGTAAACACTGACATTATTAGGTGAAACCATTCACATTTTGCTGAACTCTTTACCACGGCCTAGCAGGTGGTGGTACAAATTATTAAAAGTCCACTGAACTTTGAACAAGTTTCTTCATGTAGCGAAGAAAAACACCCCTTCAATGTAAAAAAATAAATAAAAGAAATGTTCATAGAAAAAAACAAAGTTGGTTACATCTTCTCACTCCCTTTGAACGTAGTCAAAAATAACTGGCAATGGAGTAACGGTAAGCACGTGCTGGACAGGGTCAGGTTTAGCAGACCAGTAGAAATACAAGCTGGAACACTCAGGACTCACCAGAATAGAGGAGTGTGAGAGATGGGCAAGCACCGCACAGGGCAGGAAGCAGAGACCCTCGAAGAGCTGAGAAGGAATACAAGCCTTAGCAAGTGGCGCTGGGTGTGCCAGAGGCATCCACCGACAAGTGGGGAAATGAGAGAGGGGGCACAGAACCACCCAAAATGAAGGTTGCATATGTCAAGAGTGACCACCAAAATGGTGTGACCCAGCATGAGGACAAGGGGATCAGACCATGGCGTGAAAGTAGCAGCTGCAATTACTAGCTGCATGGGTGGTGCCAGGCTAGGGCTAGGGAGGGCTAAACATTGAGGCAGCAGGCATCACTCTGCTCAGACGGCCAGCCCGGGCTCAGACGGCAGGAACCTGTCACATTTCTCACCTCGGAGAGCAGTGTATTTGCTTACTTTTAAACTTCAAAAGTAGGCAACTACACAGCTCTCTGTGGTGAGAAAATCGTAATTAACATGACTGCAGGCAGCAGCAAACGTACAGGCAGAGGACAAAAGCCTGCACAAAAGGCGTAACTGCTGCGCTCCGCTTTTACATGACCCACGCCTTTCAAGAATTAACATTAACAAAAACATGCTTTTTTCTTTGTGTCTATGCGAGGATTGTATGCATACATGTAGGTATGAATGTATGCATGCATGCGAGAGAGTGTGGAAGTTGGTGTATTTATCTGAGGGGGTATCTTTATGTGTAGGCATATGAATGAATGCAGTGTGAATGGTGTACATGGGTACAACTGCACTTGTGAATGCGCGTGCAGTGTAAATATTCGGGGTGCTTGTGTGAATGACAGGTAAACTGTAAGGGTGTGTGACTGGTGGGTGACTGTGTGTATGTATGTGTGTGTGTGTGTGTGTGTGTGTGTGTGTGTGTCTGTGTGCATGCATGCGTGTGTGTGTGTGTGTGTGTGAATGCATCGATGTGTGTGTATGTGTGTGTTTCTGAGGCTGTGGGCTGGGGAGCTGCATTGGAGCATAAACATTTTTTGACAGGAGCATGGCATGTTATACTGATGTTTTTGGGCAAAGCAAAGCCAACTTGGGGGTTATTATGTGAAGATGGGACTGGAGTGGGGAACAGGTACTACAGTGGGGATGACTGGGTCCTACTATGGCTTGGAATATTGTTCTTGCATTAAGTGCGAAGCCGACATGATGAGTGTTTGTTACATTGGGGAAGGCATGTTACCTTACTGTGGCTTAGCCAAAGGCAACATAAGTGTTCTTACATGGGATGGCGGAATGTATGTAGCCCACAAGGCAATGTTGGTTGTAGTGGCATGACATTGTTTACAGGTGTTAGAGGGCAAATATAACATTACTAGTGTAGAAGCCTGTGTACACGGGGCCAAGTGCAGGTTTTCATTAACACAGTAGGACCACTATATATTGTAAGGCAACATCTCCCTCTAGCTGTGACAACAGGCAAAGTTATGACTGCACCAGATAAACATACACGGACAAACATACAGCTGGCCTTTTATTATATTGTTAGACAAGTACAACATGAGTGTTCTTGTATGGGGCGGATTAATGTAATGATAATGATGTGTTATGTATATAGTGTTTTGCCAAAGAATGGAACAGAGAACATTGTAGAGAGGCAGATGTACATGTCATCTCCAGTGCATTCCTCCTCACCTCTGTCACAGTGGGATAGCTGCAAGAGAGCACTGTGTGTGACACCATGTATCGTCCCCATACTGCATCGAAGATACAAGAGATGTTATGCACTTAGACAACCACATCGAATGTACCCTCACACTGATGTTGTGGAAGGATGTTTACATACACCATTGGACATAGAAGAGCTATACGATAAATCAGACCAGACCAGAGCAAAGTGACCTCATAAAGAGAAGACACAAGGACGCACTGAAACAATATGCAAATACCTGACAAATGTATATGTCATTGAAGTAATCAGAGAAACATGTATGCAGAGATGAAGAAATCATATTAATTGAGGAGATAAGTGAGAAGAGGATTAATAAATGTATGTAAACAGAAATGCAAGGAAGATAAGACATATAGAGGCTTGCTGCAGATTAAAGCAGCCATGAAGAAAAAGATGAACGTCAGACTCATGTTAAGAATGAGCAAACTACCTCAGATGGACCAGGGCTGCAGAGCTGAACGGCGCTGGAAAATAATAATTGCAAGGCACAATGGGAGTCCAAGAGGATAGGTACGTGTGACATATTTCTCTTAGATTAAGTAAAGAAGAAAACATTACAAGTGACAAGTATTGATTAATTAAAGATGCAGAATGAGTATTTGAGATGGAACAACCAAGTCTCCAGAGACCAAGAGGAGTAATAACACCCATTATAATTGAACTAAATAGCATTAAATAAAAGGTCAAAATGGACAACATCATGGTCTCCTCACATGTGATCTAAGACTCATAAACAAGGCCTTTTCATTAGGCTCTACCTGAAGATAGTGATGTATCTACACTCCCATAAAAATCCCAGAGAAGAGAACAGTCAGCCAGGTCAACTACAAAGAAGAAGCCTTGACTCAGGGCTTAACTGATGAGAGATGGTAGGCTAATTGACAAAATGGGTAGTAGTCTGACGTTGTTCCTTGCACCTGGGTTTCATTTGCTCACATGCTGCTAACAAGCTGAAAGTTCAAGGTTGGGAGCAAATGCCAACCAATCACCAGGGCCTATGTTGCAGTGTACTATACAATGTTGTAGAAGCCAATCCACTGCTGTTATTCTGCTATTAATCTGTATGATATGTATTCAGACGTAGTTCGAGGCATGCCTACCAGATAAGGAGCAGACAATTATGTTACTAACACCTAAACATTATATAGATATATATGTTCCCTTAACCAATCCCTCCACTCAATAGGTTTTTTACTATTTGCCACGGAGGATGATGTCATAGCTGACGTACATCGAAGTATAAAGCTTTTGCATAATCGAAATATTTCAGAGAGCGTGTGAGCTGCAATTTGTCTGTTCACCAGGTATCCCTACTTTATTTGAGCTGCTGATGATAAAGTAGTATTTTGCCATATTCTTTGAGTCTGTCCGGTTATTTGGGTCTGAGATCGTTCATTGGTAATTTCATCTGGCACTTGGAAGACTCCAGGTGCTACTGCAGATTTTGGTAGCGGTGTGCATGGTTCTGATCCAGTCTCCTGAGCCCAGATTTAGACTCTCGGATGCTTAACATTTTCGACCATTAGCCGGGAGATCACAGAGTTTCCTGTGGAGAATGGAGAAAAAGACACACATATAACGATAAGACGGCTTGATACAGAGGAACTCGTGCTGAGCAATGCATGTAAGTAGAGCATCGAATTTGGCAAATAAAGGGGAGGGACTGCATTGTGAGTGTGCATATAAAACAGGATTTTTGGAGTTAAAAGAGAGAGAGAGAGAGAGATACCTCGATTCCTGGTTCCAAGGGGATGGGCGGACACACATTAAACTCCGAGAAGGAGTATTTTATGGGGATTTCTGCGGCAAGGGCGAGATGAAGACTGCGTGTCAAATTCCAAAATAGGGTAAACCTGAGATGAGATACATTTACTAAAAACAATAAAGGAAGGGGATCACAGAGAATTAAAAGTGTACATTTGTATGGGGTTATAAAACATTAATTTTGTTTAAATTAGGAGAAATAAAAGGATAGTATTAATCCAGCTGTTGATCAGATTCTAATATCAAGAGATTGACGTCAAACGACTATAAAAATTAGAAAAGATATTAATAAATAAAAGCAGATTCTTAGAGTATCAATAATAAAAACAGCAAGACAGCAAGAACCAATAAAAGTATAAACGAAGGAATAAAAGGATACTATTGTATTGGTTCTAAAATCGGTTACAAATTTGGGTTTTTGGTAATGGGCTGCGATTGATGGTGCCTTCTCAAATCGATTATTGTGGTATAACTGATTGAAGTAATAAAAGAACAAAACAAACTAGTAAATATTGGCAGCTGAGAATGACTTGTCATCATGGGGCACACACCCCTGCTGCACCTATGTAAGACATTACCGAGATGCACACCAAAGATTAGGAAGCATCATTCTGAGTGGGTCAAAGGCACGGCTGATAAAATGTATATGCCATGGCCCCAGGAAGGTTCTTTATCGAGAACAGTATTGCAACAAACGACAAGGTATGTACATGCTTCCTATACAGGGAAGAAGTTAGAGAAAACGTTAGCCATTTTAGAGCTATGGAAAATGTTTTAGAGCTAGAAGGAAAACCCACCCAAAAATGAGCGAATTCTTAATCAGCATAAAAGCGGGATGTAATGCCCTTGACTCCTCTTTCTCCTTCAGAAGACAAGAGCACAGATACTTAAAAACAGGGATTTTATTCTTTGAAGTTGCTAATCGCAGCGGCGCAGAATGTTAATCTGACATATGAGCCCCCCCTTATAACAGCAAGGAAAACAAAGAAGAAAGCAAGACCAGAGACCGCAAAGAAATGTCAACACGCAATGAATATAAGGAGCGTGATGAATGAAGGAATAGACAGATAGAGATAGACGAAGAAGCTTAGAGACAGAACAAAGGAAAGGACAAAGCTAAGGAAATAACAATAGTGCAGAACGAATGGCTGGGAGGACACATATTACTCAAATTAAACGAAAAGGGCATCAATGAAGAAAGAGAGTAATTCGAAAATAAGGAAAAGAACAATAGAGAGCATACAAAGAAGAGAAGGAAAAAGAGAAGAAGCAAACGGAAGAACACAAGGTATGAGGCACAAAAGAAAGAGAAGGGCAGACTAGAGGAGAAGAAACGAGATGAGATAGAAACACAAAGATTGAAAGAATGTAGGTTGCAAAGAAGGTGAGAGGAAGAAGCGAAACGGGAGATGAGAAGAAGGGAAGAAGAAATAACAAAGAGTAGGAGACAAAGGAATGATGAAAGTGATTGTTTATTTAACAGACGTATGGTACCAATCGAAGCACAAGTACGATGGGAAGAATAGAGAGGATCACAACAGCCCCGCAGTGAGCTGCAAGGGATACCGAGAATACAGACATGGGCTGATGAGCATGAGGCTGAAGGCATATGGAACAGGATTGGGGATTTGAATAGACAAATGAGGGACAGAACCAAAGGGAGTATTGAACGTTCTGTACCGAAGGAAGCAGAAGGCAGATCAGATAACGTAATAGTGGATGAGCACAGAACGCGGTCCCTAAGTAGACTAGGGGCCTGATCACGACTTTGGCGGTAAACCTTAAATCCGGCGGTAGCGCTATTACCGCCGGATTTAAGGGTCTGCCAAATCAGGACTTCGGCGAATTTCGCCCCAGCTCTGAGCTGGGGGGAAATCCGCCAAAAATGTGCGCTATTACCCCCGGCGGGAAATCCGCCAGCAGTAAAAGCGCAAATCTTCCCCATTAAACCCAATGGGGAATGGGGCATTCCCGAATGGGCTCAATGGGGAATGGGGAATTACATTACCGCCGAACTTGTGATCTGGTGCTATTAGCGCCGGGGAGTTCGGCGGTAGTGTGAGAGACGGGCCTCAACGACCGGTGGGGGGTGTCTGTACTTCCGCTCCCTATATGGTGGAGGAAAGGCACAGGGGACTCCAGCCAAGATTCTCTATTCGGTAGCAATGGTCGAGCAATCAAGGCCTAGCTTCTCAGGAGGTGATGCAGGCTGGTTCTTAAGTACAGTGTATCCCCCAAGCCCCCACAAAGGAATATCCACACTCTGTATTGGTTAGAACACAGTCTTTATATAATCAATAGTTAAGGTTATGTACATTTATCATGATAACTCACTTTGTACTCTGGCAAAATCTACAATGACAAATATTTACAATCCTAAAGTGGTACCACCCTAGATCTCATTGAAGTGCATGAACAATACCGTACAATGTCACACAGACCAATAGAGTGAAACCAGCAATAGAGAGAGGAGAGAAAATAAGATGGTGGAGCAATAGGCAGAATACTTGCCCCTACCACTGGACACAGTTCTGTGTGGAGATCCCCCCACCTGGGCAACCTGTAAATAAAGATATAGCACAAGCCCAGTCCATATATTGCTCTGCAAGTCTTCTTCTCTCCTATAATGTTTTTACCCCCCCAATGTACCTGGTGGAGTCGAGCTCCTTGAAGAGACGTCGACAAACGTCGAGGAACTCGTTGTTCGGCGACGGGGAATCGACGGCCCTTCTTGAATGCCTTCCTTTTCAAGCGGGAGGCACGGGGCGTCGAACGTCCATCGACAAACGAGGTAGAACGATGTCGAAGAGGCGGCAGCTTCGTCCGAGCGGTGCTCGTCGGCATCGGAGCGTCGGCGTCCTGCAAGGCGGAGGTGTGCGGGGCACCTCGATGACAATAGTTCTGGACCGCAAAGATTGTAGAGACGGAAGCCCAGCAAGGGCGTCGAGTCGTCCGAGTCTTTGAGGTCGTCGGGTGGCGGGAAACCCACCGGCAGGTTTCTCCTCGGCGCGTTGGTCGGCCTCGACTTTCTCCGGCAGGATAAGCGGTCGACGATGCGGTCGAGAGAGTCCTTCGATTGAATGTTCTTAGGCAAAGGAGCGGACGGCTCCGGTCGTCAGCGGCACGGCATCAAGTGGTTCCCACGGCTGGGCAACACAACTTCGACGGGCCTCCAGCGGTTTCACAAACCTGCGAACCCTGGTCGACGGCAATGGACTTCGACGACGTCGATGTCCGGGTGCTCCACTTCGATCTCCTCGGCGGTCCCGTCTCGGGTCGACAGCCTTTCGAGGGTCTGTCTTCCCGGGCGCTTCGGCGAAGATGGAGCGGTGCTCGATGGTCCCTCGGAGCACGGGAAGAGGGCGCCTTACCAGGTCCTCTCTCGGGTCAGCCCTCGACGATCTCGTCAGCCTTCAGATCGGTCGAAGCAAATGCCACAGCAAGTCTTCTTCTTCCAGCTGGACGTCGAGGATCAGCAGTTCCAGTTACTCGTAGAGTGGAGACTCAGCTCCCTGGCTGCTTTAGGAGCACAATGGTCGCTTCTCAACCAAAGGTCCCTTCTGAATACAATGGTCGCTTCTGAGCCAATGGTTCCTTCTGAACACTTTTCCAGTGGTGAGAGGTCCCCAGATATACTATCCTCTCTCTCATCCACGCTGCTGGCACACACTCAGCAGCCAATCATACTGCAGGGCATTCATGCAGTCAGTCAGCCAATCAGGCACACAGTGCATTTAGGCCACACTCCTCCCTTCCAGACACTCACAACAAGAAATGTGGATTGGGACAAGTATCCTGCCATTCAACACTACACACTGCATTCAGGCCAGTTTCGGGCAGAGCTGTCTCAGTCTTTGTCTCTCATGCCAGAAACCAGACAACCACAACAAGAAGTGTATATTGGTCACACACTCCATTCACCCAGGTCCCACCCACAGGAGGTACCCACAACATACAGTCACTGGGAAGGCTCCAGCCAGTCTAGCTGGGCCTTCCCAACAATACCATACATGGAACTTCCACCCAACAGCCAGTCAGGGGGAAGGGATAGAGACAGGGCTTCCCAGGACTTTGGGAAAACAAGATAACAGGCCATAGAAAGCAAGAGGCCACAGGGGCCATCTTGTTTCCTATCAGGGATCAACAGATCCCAATGGCAGGGTCTGGGTGTCCCAAAATGGAGGACACCCGGAGCACCTGTCAATTTCAGCACGGAGCTGCCACCAGCCCATACCCTGCTCTGGGGCCACCCACAGGTGCCCAAAAACATACACTAGGGGCACAGGGTTGTACCCCTACCCATAGGTGCCATAAGGGTATCCCATGGGTCTGTTCACCAAACCAAAAGAGAGAGCTGCACTGCCAGGAGTCCCACACGGACTCCGGGGCAGAAAACATGACAGAACACACGGTAAAAACAGAAAAAGGACAAGGATTCAAGGATTCAGAGGCCCTGTCCCTCAGATGCATTTCCAGCATCACAGGTAGGGCTAATAACGCTGGCGGTAATACCACCTGCGTTACCGCCAAAGTCGTGATCAGGCCCTAGATCTTGATGATGAAGAAAGGGATGAAAGCCATGCAAGCTGGGGTATAATGATGTCAGATGAAGAGGGGGAAGAAAACAAAAGGGTGCGGAGGGAAGGCATGTGCGGTTTTTCAATAGATCTGAGCATAGAAAAAGGGCTAAAATGGTCAGATTCAGAAGACCCAAAAGAAAAAACAACAAAACCGATAGCATACACTGAACCACCAGAAGTGCAATCGCGCACTGCAGGGGATGTATCCCCTTCTTTTGAAAGCAGATTAATGTCACTTCTGGGACGAAGGCAAACTGGCAAAAGGAGCCTAACATGGAAGACAAGAAGTGTAGGTGGTTATGATTGTGGACCAGAATTTACACAATTCCCATCACTAGAGAAAGGCAGAGGACAAACACAATATACACTGTAGCCACAAATGATTAAAGATAATTTGAAATGTAAATTGCATAGTTTAACTGTAGGGGCAAGAGAGTGGATATATGAGCTAGAATGAATGCCAGCGGGAATGGTGCTAGCACTGGGCGTTATAAAAGGACTGCAAGCAGCCATTCTAGGGGAGAGAGCTGACAGCATTTGGAGATGAGCTGGATAAGCAAGCGTAACAGCACAAAACACAACACATGATGCAGCGCTGTTTAATATTTGGAGGGCAGACATATGGCGGGTGCTCAGAGAACAATATCCCGACACATCATATATGGGTGCAATTATGAATTGGAAAATGGGAGAGAACGAAGATCCTGTTGCTTTATTTCAAGAGATTCAAGAAAGTTGGCATCTCGAGATGAGAGAAACATGGGATAAAACTGTGGCAACATTTTATTATATTTTATGTCCGGGACTGCCCGAGCCAGTGCAGCGTCAGATGAAGAAACAGGTAGGGATGGAAGTGAAGAGATATAGTTGACTATTTTACACCATTCTCAATTGCTGCAAGAGAAGAACAAAAAGAAAGGTAACAGCAGAAAGCAGGAGGAAGCGAAGTTAGTTCAGAATAAATTGTTGAAATGTGCTATAGAAGAAGCGGTATTGACAAGTTGTGAAACTGTGATGACACAGGATGTACAGCCAGCATAGTCAAGCAATGTAGGATATTCTAAAGATCAAAGTAAGTGGGTACAACTTTTGGCCATGAGGTAGAGGGAGTGGACCTAGAGGAGGACGAGGCAGATTTCAAAACCCTCAGGGAGAAGGAGGATTTAATGCAGGACGGCCGCAGCAATGTTGGAATTGTGGAAGGATAGGACACATGGCCCGAATGTGTAGAAGCAAAGGGGCATGCAGCAGTAGTGTCAGGCTTCAAGAGGGGGGTGGGCTGTATTCCACAGTATAAGCCAGAACTGCAATAATATTATCCCCAAGATCACACCCAGAATCAGAAACGTGCGCCACAAATACAGCAAGCGCAGAAAGTTTCAATGCAAGGGCAGCCGCCACAAGGGCAACCACAACAAGCGCCTATGCAAACACAACACCTGCAAACCCAGCAAGTACAGACACAACAAGCAATGGTGCAACAATGGAATAGAAACACAGGAGTCCCACAAGCACCCACACCTAGAATAAGGTGTTTGACCATGGTAAGAGGAAATCCTTTCACAGGGACACATTTATATCCACATTAGGAAAGCCCACAGAGTGACCTGATGTTTACAGAGCTATCAGTGACACCCGATCCCCAAGAGGAACCAAGGGTCCGGCTAACGATCGTAGGCAAGAGATTTTAATTTCTTGTAGACACTGGAGCGACTCGTTCCTGTGTTCGAGTGGGAAAATACCCAATCTCTGACATTGCCATGAATGCGCAGGGATTCTCCGGGGCCATGAGTTTTTGAACATGTTTACCCAGATTGGTAGATAAAATACTATTCTGGCTCCCAATTGCTGCACAGATTAAATTCAAATCCCTCTGCATCATCCACAAGGCTGTCTGGGCCTGGGGACCACACTATCTTCAACTTTCTCTTACTAAATACTCTCCCTCTAGACCACTTTGTTCCTCTGGCATCAACTCTTTGTTTGTAAAGCATTTTGCTAAACAGAGGGTAGGAGGTTGATCGCCTTACTCAGCTGGCTCCCTCCAATGGAACAGCCTCCCACTGCTTCTGCGCCTTCAGCAGGACTTTCTTAAATTCCTGGAGCTCCTCAAGACCGTCTTCTCCACCTCCTCCTTCCCTTCTTCTCTTCTCTTCTCTGCTAATTCCACAGTTGCTGTGATTGGTTTTGGGCCCTAATGCATCCTTGGGGCCCCTGACCTCCCTCACCCAATCGACCCAGCACCTGTCTTCCCTCAGCACTTGCTTTGGCACACCTCCCACCCTGGAGGATCGCATTTACTCCTAACGTGGCCGTTGGCCATGTTGCAGTCAACAACCAAAGCACTTCATCTGTGGCTCACCAATGAGCTCAGACTCCCTCTGCCCTTTTCCTTGCTGCACTTGCACATTCTGAAAACTCACAAGGCGTAGTAGGTTTGGCTTTCCTCCTTTTCCCTCCACTGCTCTTATTAATTATTTTTTTATGTAATGTATTTCACTCCTTTGTTACCAACCTTCGTTCTGTGGGTGCTTTGAAACAGTATTTTACTTGCTTTATAAGTGCCTAACAAGCAAACAATATAAATAAATGTTAAAAAAAGACCTGAAGAATCTTTATTCGGGGCAGACATACCTATGGATGATGAAGAAGGACAGGTTAATGCACTAGAACTAGAAGAAGAGTGGTTGTCCATGGGACAGCTTATGAGGGAAGAGAATGGGGAGCAGTAATAGCTCTCAGTGAAGGATATCGATTAACAGATTTTAAAGACAGAGAACTGTTTAGTGCTGATTATTCAGATGATACATTCGTATTTGCTATAAGTCTTGCTTATTGGATTAAAGTAGAGAATAGCGAAATACTGCAGAGAATGGCATTGGTAAAAAAGAAACCGTCCTTTTTCCAAGAAGATTTAGAAAAGGTGCCAATCATCTTATGGAACAGCAGTCCATATGACGTAGGCTTATTGAAGGAAGCAGGAACAGTAAAAATGAAGCTCAAACCTGGAGAAATTTTACCAGGAGCAAAGCAGTATCCTATGTCCAGAGAAGCAGACAAAGGTATATTTGAAACCATTTCGCGCTTTAGTACGACAGGCAATATTGGTGCTATCAGAATCCCTATGTAACATGGCTGTGTACCCAGTGAGGAAATCAATAGGGGAGTCGTGGAGATTTATTCAGGATCTTCGCCCCCTAAATAATAAAGTTAAAGCATAGTTTCCTCTGGTTCCATATCCAGCTACGATATTCTGCAATATTCCAACAACGGCCAATACTCTTTCATGAAGACTCACAGGATTTGACTTTGTTTTCATATAGAAATCAGCACTGATAACACACAAGACTTTCACAGGGGTACTGTGGGTCCCCCTCGATCTTTAACAGGGTCCTCCAGATAGACCTGGGTAATGTACAACTCTAGAGTGCTACAATTCAGCACATAGATTATATACTGGTGTGCAGTGATACAGAAAAAAAGTGCAGAAAAGCCTCAGTTCAACTAATGACCATACTAGCAAACAAAGTAGACAAAGAGAAGTCACAATATTGCCAGGAAGAGGTCCTGTATATAGAACATATCATATCTTAAGAAGAGAGATAAATAACACCTGAGAGAGCAGAAGCAATCTTGAAGACTCCTAAACCAGAGACAGAGAGGGAAATGCCACAGTATGAGTTTTTTATTACAGTACACATATTCGACCACATTTGAAAGAACTTAAGGAAGCACAGGTAGACACAAGTATGATAAAATGGACAGGTGAGATGACTGAAGGATTTGAAGAGTTAAAAAGAGCAATTTGTACAGCCCCTGTGTTAGGGGTTAGACACATTATAACTTAGAGTTGTATTTATTTTCACACTCAAACAGAGAAGTAATGAGAGCAGTCCTCACGCAAAAAACAACATTAGGACATGGACGTAAGCCATTAGCTTACTATAGTGTGATTTTAGACCCAGTGATGAAAGGACATTATCCTTGCGAACAAGCGTTACCTGCTGATGCTTCTGCAATCGAAAAAGCTGTATTACCATGGGGTGCTCAATGACGTTATTTGTCGAGCATTGCTTATTTGCCGTTTTAGAGAAGCCCAAAAGTATATTGACTAGACAAAGAGCATCAGGATATGAGGTAATTATTTCAAACCAAGTGATCAAAATGTTTAGATGTAGACTAGTGAATCCCGTGACATTTATAGCAGAACAAGTAGGAAAGAAGGACTATGTACATGATTGCACAATGTATACTGAATTCAATGATGATATTTCACATGTTAGAGAAAATGCTCTAGGAGGGGAGAAATGCTCTTCATTGAGGGTTCTTTGAAAACTGACCAAACAACAAGAGAAAGACAAACAGGAACAGCAGTAGTAAAGCTAAATAGGGGTGGTGAATTTGAAGTAGTGACCCGTGCAAGGTTGCCTTCACATTATTCAGCACAGACCGCAGAATTAGTGGTGTTCATTGTTGCCCTTCAGAGATATGAGGATGAGTAAGTGACATTGTACTCTGACTCTGCCTTTGTTACATCAACCATACATGCACGATTGTCACGCTGGAAAAGGAGGGGCTTCCTCCGCACAGATGGCACACCACATGCACCTCTATTGGATAAACTCATTAAGGCACTAACATGCCCATTGGCTATTGCCATGATGAAGTGTGCAGCCCATAATAAGAGGGCAGGCATGATTTCTCATGAAAACAAAGCCCCAGACATTAAAAACAAAAGGGCAGCATATTTCCCAAACATTTCCGATTTTGAAGTAGAAAATGGTAAGCAAATGGCAGGGTGATGTTTGATGTATGATGGTAAAGGAAGGTTTTAATATGTTATACTTTGTACAGCTAATTGAATTACAATGTCGAGCCCCACAGGAACAGCCAGACTTATGGAAGAGACATGGGTGTTCTTTATCCCCCACTGAGGCTTTATGGAGACAAGATAGCACTGTAAAGCCAGTTATGCCTCTAGCATTATTGAAGGTGGCATTGGAGCAGCTTCACTACCCCACGCACACGACCTGAGAGAATCCTGCTGTTGTGAACGCAGAAGATTGGTTCTCACCAAATGTACTAGAACATGCGGCATAGTTTATTGTGAATTGCATTCTATGCCAGAAATTCACAGCAGGACATACCTTAAGAACAGTGAGAAGAGCAATCCTAAGACCTAATGGCCATTTGCAGCATCTACCTATAGATTATGTGGATATGTTGCAAACATGTAATGCATATAGGTATATGCTAGTGGTAGTATGTCCCTTTTCCAGATGGATTGAGGTAGGTACATGCACACACCTGGATGTCATATGTGCTGCCAAGTTTCTCATGTGTGATGCATTTCCTAGATGGGGTACTGCAATTTGATAATGGGCTACATTTTGCAAATGACTTATTTGAACAGGTCACCCTTTTATTAGGTATCAAACACAAGTTCTCTTCTGCCTATCACCCACAGGTGCATGTTATTTGTGAAAGGTTAAACAGACTTTTTAAAGACAGGATAGCAAAGATTAAGATCACTTTAAAGAAGGGATGGCTTCATTGCCTCCTGCTTGCCTTATTTTCACTCAGAAATCAGCCTGGCTCAGATCACCACTTGACTCCTCATGAGTTGGTGAATAGATGACTTATGACAGTACCTCTTGCTCCTCCCATTTGAATAAGAACTGATGAACACAGTGTAGCAAAAACATTAGGTGATAAGATGCATGGTTATTTAGAAAATAGGATCGCTAATATTGCTTTTATTTCTCAATAGATCAAAAACTGGAGGGAGGGGTCAAAGAAGATTGAAGAAGACAGCGAAACAGTTGTTCTCAGTGATTTGCTAAAACAACCTAGTTTGTACCCCAGGGACCAAGTGCTAGTAAGTAGTTTTGTCCGCAATTGGAATAAGGCCCGCTTTGAAGGACCATACCTAGTAGTGGGGTCAATCCTAGTACTGTAAAATTACAAAGAAGAAAAGACTGGCTGAATCTGCATGACATAACACTACGCAAAGGAGAAACCCTGGCCCCTCCTGCATCCGATGACAGTGAAGCAAGAGAAGAAACTCCACAGATGATAACGAGATCGGCTACCAGGAACCAAAGCAAAGACTCATCGAAATAAGGACACTTTGAATATCTAAAGAATTCTCAAAGCAAAGTAGAAAAAGGACAAATAACTTTTGAAACAAGTTCCAAAACTACTTTAGATAGGAACACGGAACAATGTATTAATGAGGCAGATCTAAAGAAGAAGAGAACACAGCACTTTTATGTTACCCATAACAATAACGTTACACACATTCTTGTATGCTTTTTTTACTTGCATATTGTAGTCGTACCCAGCTCTGGTATGACGACACATGGACATTGTTAACATTTTCAAAAATCCTAAAACCAGCCCTCTTATTTTCATCATTGTGATCATTTTGCAGTTTCTGACATAAAATGTGTGATTTATAGAAGGTAACAGAAAAATTACATGCTGAATTAAAAGAATTGGAATTTTCCAAAATATAAGAGAATCACTGTCAGCAAGGAAATCAGTAAGTCTCTTTGGAATACTTATTGTAACCTCATTTTGAACAATGATTTGTATTCTCTCCCTTATATTACTTTGGAATTCCGGCAGATAATGATTAAAAATGCAGATACAGTGGTTGGCAATATAAACATCTCTTCTTATCCCTAACGAAAGCACAAGTAGAATTTGCCATGATTTTTCTAAACACATTATTTGACTTAAGTGAGATGCTAGAAAAGATCTTGAAGATATAAACACATAACTTGATAACATCTGGTATCAGCGCATGAAGGAGGTGGGGAGGAGATTGTCAGATGAAAGGTGCTACATGTGTTCTCTCATCCCTTATGCCATGAACACAGCCAGAACATGTATTGCAACAGAAATACCTATACATGATGCAAGGTGTCTCAGCCATCTAGCAGCGTGCACAAGAGGACAATAAGAAGAAAAATGGGCAACCCTAAAATGGATGTTGAGCAAGATGGATCCATAAAAACACAACAAATGTAAAAGGATCCAGGTTGGATTAGCAGGACACTTACATATTCCCTTAGTGGTATGACTGGAGATTAGATAAGGATTGCTGAGCAAAAGAGACTAGGATGTGCAGATGCATGGGAAACACCAGGATAGCCAGGATGCTGGGAAAGGCCTCAGTTATTAGTTTATGGATGAGTAGTAAATAGCACAGGATGGGGGGGACGGGATGCTGGCCTGTAGTGCACACTTATTGATGACAGAACAAGTACAGAGGGTACACATAGTGAATGAGAAATGCCTGAAGTTATGGGCCAAGTATGAAAAACTATTAACAAGGGTCAAGAATGACACTGGATCTGTGTCAATAATACCAATGAAGAATGTCACATTGTGCTTCAGAAACACAGGATTGACTAAAGTGGAATAAAACATGGGATGTGAACATATAATTAATGTCCCAGGAATGAGTGGAAGAAATGCCACACTGATTGACCACTATTGGGTCTCTGGATCTAGAGTTTACAAAATTGGGGAGGAATATGCTCTATTGTGGTCATAAATGTTCCTGAATTGGTGATTCACCAAAGTGATCTCCATATTGAAGATTTTTCAAAGATGGATGCACACCAGTGAAAGAAGAGGACGCTCAATCTCCTTTGGCTGAAGAGAGAAAATGATTACTCAGCAAAATCAATAGCAATCTATGATGACATTTCAGCTGAGCATAAACTATTTAGTTAAACGGCAGATATATTTACATATATAGTCATTTGAGAAATACAGAGTGCAGTGACTGCCAAGCATTTGCAGATAACCAGGTGGGAGCTGTTACAAACAATAAACACGACAATCAAAGGATTTAACATGATTCGAGAGGTATTGAGGACCATCAGACTTATGACCCTCCAGAACAGGTATGTGCTGGACTTGATTACAGCACTGGAAGGCGGTGTGTGTGCAAAGATTGGGTTTCCCGTTGCACATACCTGCAGAGCTGAAAGGGGTTAGAAAAACAGATATGTACGAAGAACAAAGAATGTATATTGGCCTCCGATCAAGGATGCCACATCAAGGAATAATTGCAAGGCTCAAGGGGAGTCAAAGAGGATAGGCTATGTATGTGTGACATATTTCTCTTAGATTAAGTAAACCAGAAAACATTTACAAGTGCCAAGTATTGACCAATTAAAGATGCAGAATGCGTATGTAAGAGGTAACAACCAAGTCTCCAGAGGCCAAGAGGAGTAATAACACACAGTATAATTTAAATAAATATAATTAAATAAAAGGTCAAAATGGACATAAAGGTGGTCTCCTCACTTGTGATCAAAGACTCGAAAACAAGCTCTAGTCATTAGGATGTAACTGAAGAAATGGATGTACCTACACTCCCTTAAAAGTCCCAGAGAAGAGAACCGTCAGCAAGGTCAACTACAAAGAAGAAGCCTTGGCTTTGGGCTTAACTGATGAGAGATGATAGACTAATGGCCAAGTGGGCGGTAATCTGACGTTACTACCCTCACCCGGGTTACCTTTTGCTCATGTGCTGCAAGCCGAAAGTCAAAGGTTGGGAGAGATTGCCAACCAATCACAAGGGCTTATGTAGCAGTGTACTGTACAATGTTGCAGAAACCAATCCGCTGCTGTTTTTCTGCTATGAAACTGTATTATACAGACTCAGGCGTAGTTCAAGGCATACTTACTGGATAAGGAGCAGCCAATTATGTTACTAACACCTAAACGATATATAGGTAGATATGTTCCCTTAACCAATCCCTCCACCCAATAGATTTTCTATTTGACACATAGGCTTACTTACATCGAACTATAAAGCTTTTGTATAATCAAATTATCACAGAGAGTGTGTGAGCTGCAATTTTTCTATTCACCAGGTTTCCCTACATTGTTTGAGCAGATAATAAAGGAGTATTTTGCCATACTCCTTGAGTCTGTCCAGCTTAATTGGTACTCCATCTGGTGCTTGCAATGCTCCAGGTGATACTGCACAACATATAATTATCAACCAACTGAAGTTTATTTTTTTATTTATTTTATTGTTTTTATTTATTTATAAGTTGCCTATTCATCAAATGGTGCTACCAGGCAAAACAAGGCAAAGAAGGGGGAGGAAACAGGGGAAATAATATAGCAATAGTGGTCCTACTAGGCCTTGAGGCATTCTTGTTGTGCAAGTGCAGTAAAGAGAACTGCAAAAGTCGAGGGGGGAAGGGTGGTGGAACTGCAGTTTGTGCAGAAGCTGGGGTAGGGACAGGGCCTGATGGCTAGGCAAGTGCTGAGGGGGGCCCAGGGGCAGGTGCCAGGAGGTGCTGGTGGTGTGGAACACAGACTAAATGCAAGGATCGGGGAGGTCATGAGTTACAAGGGCTGCTGGTCAGGGACTGGGGGGCCCGGGAGGGCAATGCTGGTAAGTGGAAGTGCTGGAAAAGAGTGCTAAAGAAGGGCCTTGTAGCCTGTAAGACTCATAAGGAACCATGCCGCCATTCAGAGCAGTAGGAATTTACAAAGGAGAGAGGGAAAGAGGTAGAGAAAAGTAAGGTCTTGAGATGTTTCTGGAACTTAAGGAAGTCCAGCTCAATTCTGAGAGGGGCAGGGAGGCTATTCCAGAGGGAGGCACTTGCTGAAGAGAGAGATCTACCCCCCACTCTCTGTGTGGAAAACATGTGACCTGCAGAGATTTGGAGCTTGAGGACCGAAGGGCTCTAGCAGGAAGGTATTTAGGGAGAGAGAGTTGGATATAGTGGAGTCCCACGCCACAGAAAGCCTTGTGGATGATGCAGAAAGTCTTGAATTTGATCCTTACAACAACCAGGAGCCAGTGGAGAGATTTTAGGGCTGGAGAGATGTGGTTTGTGGGCTTGAGACCAAGGATAAGTCTTGCAGTCCTATTCTGTATTATTTGAAGGGGGCGATGGGAGGAAAGAGGCAAGTTGAGGAAGAGGCTGTTGCAGTAATCCAGCCTAGAGAAGACCAGAACTCTTGAGACATTGAGTTTCTGTGGGAAGGCGAGGAAGAGGAGAATGCCACTCTGGAGGTGAAGCTGAAAGTGGGCCTTCTTGGCAAGGTCCATGATATGAGGGGAGAAGGAGAGGGAGGAGTCGAAGATGACACCAAGGTTTTTGGATTTACAGGATGGTGAGTGGAGAGGACACAAGTAGGACGGCCACAGAGTAGGAATGGAGTAGGGTCCCAATGAGAACAATCTTGGACTTACTGGCATTAAGACATAGATCACTAGTGCACCATGCCTGAGCAGTTAGGCAGTCAGGAATAAGAGAGGGAGAACCAAAGGAAGTGGAGGGAAGTTTGAAGGAGAACTGTGTGTCATCAGCATCAAACCGGAAATGAGGAGAGAAGGAGGAGATCAAGTGGGTAATAAAGATGTTGAAGAGCCACAGTGATAGGATACAGCCCTGCTGGATGCCGCAGATAGGGAGTGAGGTGGGGGAGAGGAAAGGGCCCAGTTGAACCTGGGAAGAACAATTTGATAGGAAGGAAGTTAGCCAGTCCAGTGCTGGTCCACAATGCAGAGGGTATCGCAGAGCCATTTTATGAGGATGGAATGATTGACTGTGTCAAAGGCAGAGGAAAGGTCAAGGAGAATGACAACAACAGGATAGTTCAAATAAAGGGTAGAATGTAGGTCTTCACGGGTGTTCAGGAGAGCAGTCTATGTGCCTCTGGATGCTCTGAAGCCATACTGATGGCCATTGAGACAGCCCACAAGTTCAGTGTGGAGGGTCAGTTGGGGGGTTCCAAACTTCTCCAAGAGTTTGCCCAGAAAGGGGTAGTGGAGATAGGGTGATAGTTAGCCAGGTAGGAAGGGTCAGCTGGTGGATTATTTAGGAGAGGGTGCAAAAGGGAGTGCTTGAGGACTGGAGGAAAGGAGCCAGTGGCAAATGAATGGTTATAGAAGTCAGCTAAGGCAGGAGTGAAAGAAGAGATGTTGTCCTTGATAGTTATGGAGGATCAGGGGAGCACCTGTTTGGAGGAAACGTTCATAGAGCGGACAACTTTGGAGAGCTCATCAGATGCTATGGGCAAGAAGGAGGAGACGGTGGGGGATGAGAGAAGGGGTTAATAAAGGCCTGAAATCAGGGGGGAGTGAGGAGTGGGGAAGAGTAGAGTGAGGACAGGTCGTCTGTGTTTTAGTTGTGAAGTGGGAGGCCAGTGCAGTACAGAGGGCCTGGGATGGAAGAGGGGAGGTGAACTGCAACTTCCTTGCAGATTTTAAACATTTCAGTCGTGTTGTTGGTGGCTCCTGAAATGCAGGCTTGAATGTGGACCCTCTTCTTGGAGCAGATGGAGAAGTGGTATTTCCTTTGGAGCAGGCGATAGGCTGGTCTGTCAGTGAATGTATCCGAAGTCTGCCATTTCCGTCCAGCGGCTCTGCACTTGCATTTCAGTCAGGCTAGGTCGGAGTCATACCAGCTGTTGCACTTGGAGTCAGGCTTCAAGTGGATCCTCATGACAGGGGCAAGGGTATCAAGGGTGTTGGAGATGGAGAGGTGTAGGTTAGCAAGGGCTATGTCAGTAGGAGAGTCAACAAAAGGAGTAGGAGGGGGATGAAGATGGCGGCAAAAGCAGTGAATGACACCTGTTTCATTGTCGAATGACAGTGAAGGAGACTGGCAGTGTGGACAGAGACTCAGCTGGAGAGCCCAGGAGCTCAACGTGGGAAGAGAGGACTGCATGGTCAGACCAGGAGAGGGGAGTAGTGAGAGGGATAGAGATTGGGAAGTCTGCTGAGATGAGCTCATCCAAGGTGTGTCCGGCTGAGTGAGTCAGACAAGAGGGAAGAATAGTGAGGGAGAGAGATTCACAGAGGTCACACTAGAGTATAGTGGCCACTTCAGGGGAGTCAAGGTGGATGTTGAATCTCTGAGAAGGAGAAGATTGGTGGTAGAAGTCAGGAGCGAGGGAGTAAGATCCGCCCATTCAGAAAGGAAGAGGGGGATCGGGCCAGGGGGCTTGTAGATGGTGGAAAAAGTAAGGGAGAGGGAAGGAGAGACATGAAGCTTACAGACGATGCATTCAAAAGAGGAGTAGGATTGGGTGGGTATGATAGTAGCAGGGACCCATTCAGGGAAGATATAGGCCACTTTGCTTCTGTATCGATTGGTCATTCGCTTGGAGAGGATTTTATAGCCCTCAGGAAGAAGAGTGTCAAGAGTAGTTACAGAGATGACATTTAACCATTTCTCGGTATAGGTAAGGACGTCGATATCCAAGTCTCCAAGTCTTTAAGAAGGTGACAGATATCAGAGGCATGTTTAACAGCAGAACAAGCATTTAGGGTGGCGAAGTGCAGCTGGTTACCACTTTGAAGGTTTTCCGAGGAGGGCTACAATGGTGTGGTAAGCAAGACGGTGGGGACAAAGAAGTCAGGGGGAAGAAGGCAGAAGGAGTAGAAAGAGAAGGAAGGCAGTTAATGAGAGATGGACAATGCCAATCAAGAAGAAGGAGGTTGGGTTAAGAGCCCTTAGCAATGACAGTGCCATTGTGATAGAAATCAATGATACACCTAGAGGATGAGAAGTGTGTCAAGAGTACTTCCCATCTGGTTTCACCATTATTGGGCGAAGAAGAGAAAGGAGAGAGGATAGAGACCATATGCAGAGTCTAAAGATCTGGAGAGAGAATGACAAAGAGGATGATATGATATAATAGGATATGATATGATAGGTTATTTATAACATGCTTAATACCCAGAGGTTTCTAAGCGCGGACGCAGGGATCGAACCTGTGGTGCTCTGTGTCGTCTTGCTTCCAAGGCGAGCATGTTGCCCCTGAGCTATCCTCCCAAGACTAGTCCGGTGATAGTCTGCCTGGAAGAAGCATTGACGTAGGCATCGGCAATGCGCAGGCCTGGATTAGAGACCAGGCGAGCTTTCTCAAACCTTTTCCTTCCAGGCTTCGAGAGAGAGGTAGGATAGGTGATAGAATAACAGTCAGAATAGAAAGGGAAGATGTATAGTGCCATGGAAA
Organism: Ambystoma mexicanum; assembly: GCF_040938575.1. NCBI lineage: Eukaryota > Metazoa > Chordata > Amphibia > Caudata > Ambystomatidae > Ambystoma > Ambystoma mexicanum. The sequence goes on along the minus strand of NC_090922.1, from coordinate 778,731,058 downwards.
TAAGGGAGAGAAAACAGATATGCCAATGGACATGGGAAGATGGTGTCAGTCCAGAAATCGTCAGGCCACTCAGCCAAGTCAGGCCCTCCTTCATTTGGGAAAGATGGAAGGAAGGTGTGGAAGGAGAAAGTCTGGAGTTTTTTAAATCTTCAGGTAGATGAAGCTTCCTCACCAGGGACAGGTCACACAGACAGACGGGGCAGTGCTTAATTAGGTGGTGCTCAACAATTCTTAATTTGGTGGTGCCCAACAGTTCTTAATTTGGTAGTGCCCAACAGCAACCAGGAAATAAGAGAAAAACTAGACATTTTGAAGGGCAAAGGTGGAGGTGCTGCTATAGTGATGAAGGCCAGGCATGGTGCTTCAGCAGATTCGAGATGTGAGTCAAGCGCTGGTACAAGTAAAGGCGAGGTGAGGCAACAGAGGAGGCAAAAAGGAAGTTGCCCAATCGATGTTGTAAGAGGTCTTTGGTGTCGCCATAGCATTGAGGAACAGGCTGAGAGGATCAGCCAGAACAAAAGAGAACACAGGTGGCGGTAAGATTAAGATCAGGCACATAAGTAGGATAGATGAGTCGCAACAGACGAAAGACACAGAGTGCAGAAGTGATACAAGGCAGAGAGGAGGCCAAGTGAGTCACCCAGCAAAGGTCAAGTGACTCACCCAGCAAAGGTCAGAATTTTCCATTCCTACATTTGGGTTACATAGATGATACCGCCAACCCAGCACGTCACACGCGAGTGCAGGAAGGGACAAACAAAGAACTAAACAAAAGACTGATTGCAGTCATCTATGAGACCAGAGCATCAATGATTACCAGGCCTCATTGCCTGCAGTTTTTCCCAAGCTTCATGCTAGTGGAGCATGGCAGGGGATGCAGCAGACTCACATTAGCAATCAGTCTCTGTGGGCAACTCTGGGGGCCCCCCGATACACCAGCTGCATCAGCGGGGCACTGGTGAAACAATTCTGAATTGAAAGTGAGGGGAAACCAACGCTGAGGAACCAGGGCTGATCCTGTGTCTTGCAGGGAATTAGAGAACAGCCATTTAACATATACAAAATGGGCAACCGTAGGGCATGGTTATCCAGCAGGAAGTGAACAATAAAGCCAGAGGAAAAAGCATTCCAGGACAGGGCATGTCACAGTGCCTCAGAGATATCCAAGAGAGCAACTGCTGCCAGGATCAATGATCCCAAGGATAGTGCGGAAAGGGCTGGGCTGGGGATCTGATGGGGGCAGGTGATCTGGTATGGGAGCACTGCACTGAGGTGAAAGGTTCCTGAATGCCACCCATCGTCACTCTGCCACTCTACGTGAAAATCTGCTCACTGCTGGGCATCCGGCATCACCCCCAGTAGAAGCGGGCTCACTTCAACAAAGCTTCTCGCTGGCAACTGAATCCGTACTCAAAGCGCCTCATCGCCTCCTGAATTTCAAGGCAGAGAACTGGCGTGATGCTGTCCTTGAAGCCACAAGCCACAACTGAAGTTGGTACTCATTGATCAATCTCAGAACGATGAAATGCTGAGTTGGTCTTACTGGTATTTGAACCTGCGAATCACACTAAGATTGCAACAGTGAGCATTCAACTTGCTGAGCTATCTTACTGGCTAGTCTTCAAGGACATGTTTTCTCACTGTGGAATTGCATTTTATTACTGGTGTTAAGGGCAAAGGCAACAGAAGAGTTCTTAGATTGGGGTGGGTGCATTTGTTCAGCCTGCAAGGAATTGTTTTTTTACTGTCATTAGGGAGCAAATACAACATGATAGGAGTTCTTATATGAGGACGGGGGGAATTTGTGTAGCCAGCAAGGATATGTTTTAGTGCGCAAAGGCATTATGAAAATTTGTTGGTGACTTGATATCGAAAAGACTATATTTTGTGTGGTTTAAAGACAGCCCCAGGATCAAATGAACAGCCTCTAGCAACATTGGGCCAGAGAGTGCAGAAATCCTTTTTGCAATTGGAAAACACACTGGCGGCTGACATACAGAAGGGAGCATTTAATTCCCAACTCCACATCAAAATGTAGTTTCCAGAGAAATAAAAGTAAATGGGGCTATCAGTGCAGAAACACTGTATTGGAAATGCGAAAGCACACATTTTCAAACTGCAAAACAGGAAACACTGTTTTCTTTGAAAGAACAGAGAGCAGAATGGACACATAAAGACATTTGCATCTGGGATTGAAAGGAACTGTATACCAGTGAAACTACAAGGCGTGTGCCATGTTAATATAAAGTAGAGCGTAAAGATGAACATTGATGGCATGGCATGGGAGAAATATGCAGATGAGATGAGATCAAATAGTATAAGCAGGCCTCATATCTAAAGACAAAAGGGTGACATTTAAAGTATAGATTTCTGTTCATAAGAGCTGTCTTTTACACTGAGATTCAAAGCCACCTTCCCCCAATGGATACTAGGGATCTGCTCTGCTCTCTGTCTGAAAGACAATGGGGGTCATTAATAGTTTGGAGGTAGCCATGGCGCTATTAGCACCATGGCTGCCTCCAAACCCGGGTCCGGGTCCGGTCTGAAAGAATGGGGACTTACCGGGTCATTCCGACCTTGGAGGACCCGGCAATTCCCCATTCTGTAGACCGTTCCCCATTCCCATTTGAGCCCCCATAGGGCTCAATGGGAATGGGGAAGGCGCTAATTACAGGCCTGTAAATAGCGGGCCCGTTATTAGCGCCCTGGTCCCTTAGCGGGACCCGCAAAGGACATGTGGTCAGACCACACGTCCTTTGCGGGTCCCACTAAGGGACCTCGGAATTGGGCGGTAAGGGTTTAACAGCACCGGCATCATTACCGGTGACCGTTAACCCTTACCACCCAACTCAGAATGAGGCCCAATCTCTTTGAAGTTTCAGGGCCAGAGAGGAGACAAATAGCACTGGAAAGCTTAGGCAAAGGCCTATTTGTTGAGTCAACTCTCATAAAAATTCTAGAAGTAAAGCCACAACCTAAAATCTGTTTATAGCTCCCCAGGAAATGTCACAAAGCAGAGATTCCGGAAATTATAGCGGAATAAATTAGACATTGGTATAGGAAAAATTAACTGTTACAATTTTTTAGAAATTGGTGTTCGAACCTGCAACATCGGCCCATGAAGGGACAACGTGCAATAAGCTCAGCATGATTAGTGGGCCACAAATATTGCTATATTGTTATGCTTAACTATAAATTGAAAATATTTAAAAATATTTGCCATATTGTTTTTAATGGCAGTGTATGGCCTTATCCTTTCCCAAAGTTTGTGTTTGGCAACTGAAGGGACTAATCAAAAGAAAAAGGCTAGTCTTGAACAAGGGAATGGAAAAGAGTTGTCCAATCAAAACTAATGACCAATGAGATGGCAGGTCATCGTTTAGACATTTTAGTGGGTGTGGTTTAAGATTCATAAGGGGATTCTCAATGAAAATCTAGAGACTGCCTGACATTACATGTGGTGGAACTGCTGAGATGATTGCAGGAGAAAAACAATAGAGGGGCAGAGGCTGTGGTCTATGACATAGGAGAGGCAAAATAGAGGGCTTGAACCTGGAGAATGTCCATGAATGATGGTGGATTCTGAAGGTCCCTGTCCTGTACATGTAGATGACCTAAGCCCTGATGTCCTTTTTCCTGAGTGCAAATCCAGGGATATTTATCTAAGTGAATTTGTCCTTCCACACCAAGTTTGGTGGGGATCTGTTTGACTGAATAATGTTCCCATTATTGATTGGGTAAGGACACACAGTAGATTGAACAGTAACTGAATTGATTCCCACATAGCCAAATTACAGAGGGCTCGTATTCTAACTGCCAACCCCAAAATTCCTTAAAAGGAGGGGTGCATTAAAAAGAAAATTCCCTACTACTTCCTATTCAGTTAATCTCTACGTTAAAGCAGACGGGTTCCAAATGATCAATTGAACACCTGGCTTTGTATGCTGGAACAGGACTGTATCTTTCCAAAGTTAAGCAGAGAGGAGTCACTGATTTAAAAGCAGAGCTTCTATTGGAGGGAGAAAGTGGCACCTGGGAGAAGAGAGATTTTGCCTTCCATAGTGGTGAAAGAAAAAGGGTTGCAAATAGAAATCCAAAGTGTTTGTTCTGGAAAACTTGTTGGGTTATAAAATGTCAGCATTGCTAGGAGTGAAGCACCAGTTAAACCTCTTTATACATGTGGTTAAGTTAACCAAAACCGCTTGCATTTTTAAATGCACACAGTAATAACAAATACAAAGCACTGCATGTGTGAAATTAGTTTTGCCAATAGGCAAGCAATGCATAGTATTTAAATTAAACTTCATATAAAGTTGAATGTCAAGCTTATGATCTTGTCATGTGTTAAAGGTCGTACATGCTAGTAAAAGTGAACCCCATGCAAAGCGTTTTCACTGTACATGTTGTACAAACGAGTATGTGATTTGAATGATCTAAAATCACTGGTGACTTTATTTTGTGAGACTTGAATAGTCAGGAAAGAACAATATTTGGGCCACAGAGTGAGGTGGCCTGATTTGGGATTGTGTATAAATCTCAATTTTCCTATTCCTTAATAAATATGTATTATTTCCATACACAGGCCTACTTCTTGGCCTATCTGTGGGACATGGGTGAGGGACCAACTTGGCACTATATGATTCACACACAGGACTAATGGTACACTTTTAATTGAGGAGGGAAAGAATTCCCTGCAATAACGGTTGCTGCATAAATATCTCCAACATATAAATGGGGGCGCATGGCCAGGATCTACCTTTCTGTTTTTGATTCTATACAAGTGCATTGTTATCAGGCCGGTCATTTTAGTGCAACGTCGGTAAGGAGTATGGCTTGTTTTTCATGCAATTGTTAAAGTACTGTTGTAGCTTTAACTCTGAGAATCAGGGAGGTGTAGAGAAGAATGAGATTGTGCAGTGGAATGAAAAAGTAATCTGATTTGCTATTGATTGTTGAAATCTAGCAGGAATAAAGTGCAAGGTTTTTTGTTCCTGTTTTGAGAGCGATTATAAGGTTGCAAAATGCCATTTTTAAAATGAGCGTCATTGAAACGGCACATACCAGAAAACATCTCCTAGCCAACTGTTCATTTGGGGAGATGGGGATGACTAGGATACTGGCTCCTGGCAAGCCAGAATGGTACAGAATCTTACATAAATATGCACTGACATTTGGCCCGAAGGTGGGCTCTTAGATCAAACTTTAGAAGGGTTTACATGATTCAAAATGTGTGTCAGGAGCATACTAAAATGGCCCAACTCATGGCACAGTTATATTTTCATTTGCAATTAATTGAAGATAGATTGCAAAATAAAGAGGACAGTATACTGAGTCAAACTAGATTCCTGGATAAGGCCCAGCAATCACCCATGCAATTGGAAGATAAAGTACAACAAAGCCAGATTTTAGAATTAAAACATGAAAACCTCATTGAGCAGCTTTGAAATTAGGTACAAACCTACCTACAGGCGAGTGCAATGCAAGACATGCAGTTTGCTACACTGCAAGATACATGTAAAGAGAGTGCAAAAAACGTAAGCCACCATGAACACAAATTGTGTGACCACACTTGTCACAATAGAGTGTTGTGACCTCCAAACAGTCTATAAAGCAGTTTGAACATGAAAATAGTCAGTTCATTATAAAAGGGGTTCATACTCCCAAAATGACTTTGATCAGATGCACTAAGATTTAAATATTCTGAAACAGCAGAAAGTGTAAATAAGGACAAATACCATTTAAACCAATATAATAGTGTCCTGTTACAAAAAGTAAATCAGTTGAAAATGGATGCAGAGAAGGATCAGTCAGGCTCTCATGAAATGGCCAGAATAAGGCATTTATGGAGCGTTTTGACAAGCATGAAGCTGACCTATTACAAGAAACCCATATCAGAGATGGTCAAGATAAAGTACAGAAAATAAAGGATCAATTGGTGGCTCAGAGTAGTGTGCTTGAAGCCAGCCAGCCTTATTGTCAGAGTTAAACATTCAACTCTCTGAATATAAGTAGGAAATCCTTGCAGACAGAAACACCTGTGAGAAATTTAATACTGACATCTAAAAAATTTAATTTTCACTGAGACACCCTGAACAATCAGGGTGTGGGCTAGCTCCCTATAACCAAAGAGCGATGCCCCTCCCATCAAGGCCCTCATGTTACCTATAGTCTCCCATGTACAAACCGGAACTGATCTCATGCATACCACTGATAGAGAACATGGAAACATGAGACAGCTGGACACGTCTATTCCTAGCCGATCTGATCAGGAAGGCCAGTCCTTATCTGACATTGATGAATATTCACCTTTACCAAACAGGAGGGAAGGTCGTCAGACCAGTAAGAAGCACATTTTAAAAACCTCTACGTGGTCGGGTCAATGGACAGATTTCCCATTGTGTTTCTATTATCACTGTTGTTGTTCTCTTTCTGCACATGCACTGGTGGCGAAAAAGTGGGTTGTTCAGGACTGGTGTGACAGGATGTACTCTCAAGTTGATGTTGAGGCAGTGCGCTTCACCTACCTGCCCCACTCTCTTCTTCTATAAAGCAGAAACAGGGAAAGGTGAAGTAGTCACTTTCTCTGCTCCATACACAGCCTGTGGATAGCATTTTAGGACAACATTATGTGCCCTAACACTTACCTCATGATCTGCATAGGTAAGAGGTAGCCTACTCTAAATTGTGCCCCATACTTTTCACACATTTTACAGTAAGTCTGTGTGTGCACATTCAGAATATCTATTTGCAATGCCCTGATCATTTCTCATTGAAGCATGAGTTGCTTTAAGGAGCAAGTATCTGTGACAAATTGACAAATTGACCTCTGCCCTGCAGGAGTACAAGGATGAGCAGAGGCTAAAGATCTTAATCAGCACTCACACTTCCACAAGCCATGAGCCAACACAATTATAAAGATAAAACAGGCACAGTTAAGAGATATACCTCCTTCACCTTTTGTGGTAATGCGGGCCAAGGGAGTGCTATTCTTTAAAGAGGGAAGTGACTGTGGTTCAGGAACAAACCAAACACCGAAGTATTGCAGTCCAGAATAAAGGAATGTTCAATCAAGTTTGTTAAACATATATATATATATATATATATATATATATATATATATATATATATATATATATATATATATATACCTTAATTAAACACATGTACAATAATAACTTAATAGAAAAACACTACACAAAACCTACCCCTCAAGAAAGAACACAGAATGAGCAAAGATAGCAAGATGCAGCAGTACGAGTAATGAATCAGGGATGCATGGCAAGTAATAAACACAATGCTCTTTAAGAATGGAAATAAACACCCTTAGCATTGAAAGGCACCAGCTTTTCACAATGTGCGATTTATAGCTCAGAATGCCTTTGGCAGATGGTACACATGCGCTGTCTGATATAGTAATCCATCCCAACACATGTTTAAATGTAAGCTTTGATTTTTGAGATACTAGCTACATTGTATCTATTTTGTAAGTTGTCTGTTTGGACGTACTTAATCCCCATCGGCAATTGAGCTCGACCAGTACACACCTTTGAGTCTTCATATTGCTAAGATTAACAGTGAATGGGCTGGTGGAAGCTTCATGTTGCACAGGACATCTCTAAATGATGTATTAAGTGCACATCAATGGCTAGTAGAGCTACATCAAGTCAAATTGCTGCAGGAGGAGTTATGATTCTCAATGCTAAACAATGCTTCCAATATTTCCCTGAAGTTCTAGTAATTCCCCACATTGGTGTGTTATAAGTAAATTGACAAACAATGCTCTCATTATGTGCTTTCACTGGAGCTTGGTTGCTGATTAAATCTCACTAATCCAAGCATATCCACGAGGAATATACTGCAAAGAGCATTCAATTGTGATTTTCACAATATTTTGCAAGCAAAAATAGGCATGAGCAGGAATATTCCTTTATTTCCTCTAGGATCATTTCATCAGTTCTTCAAGCAGATTTGCCAATAAATTACCAAACCAAATGATTTTAGTTTGAGAATTATCAATCATAAAATCATGTGTTGCATACAAACATGCAGCAATTATTTCCTTCCTGTGCACCCATGCACCCTGCACGCAGTATCCTCTATGTATGGTTTTGTTGCTAAATAAAAGATTCCTGGTTTATTAAGCAAAGTTCGATGCATTGAAAAAAGGATGTTCTCAAATCTACAATGATCCATGTAAACCGGCACTGCTCAATGAAATTGGGAGGCGATGCGGTGTGTTGCTATGTTGCTTGCGTTTAAACGTGGAGATCTCTGTTCTAATTTTAATTTACTTTGGCCCTTGACCAAAATGTGTGTGTTTCTGTATAAATTGGTATTATCTCCTATTGACTCAAATAGAATTGCTATTATCACAGTACTCCCTTTTGATCAAACTGGAAGATTGAAAACACATATTTCCAAAATTGTGTCAGTGTGTGGGTCAGTTTAGGTTTAATTTCTACTTCGCAGTGAGACATTCAACAAATGCCCACTGTTGGCCACTTGATTCACCTATTATGCCTGTGTATGCCTTCCATGCATTGCATGCACATTTTATCATCTTCCATGGTTTGAATGCACTTTATACTTAAGCATGTTTAATGACTTGGGATGGCTCTGTGTGGAAACTAAAGAACTGTTATACTTTCCATTCCTTCTAACTAACCTCTATGTCTTTTCATGCACACCATCCATTTTTTCATCGTTGTTTGCCTTTCATGTCTTCTAGACCTTTAATGCACTTTTCTGCCTATTTCTCTCTTAACACACCTTTACACATCCCATACCTTCCAATACATTCGCTGTCAAGTCCATGCTCTCAGGTGTCCTTTAATACGGTTGTATTCTTTCCATACTTTGACCTTAGTGGGCTTTCTATGCTTGCCCAATGGACCGGTTATGCCGTTTTACATCTACCATGCATTTGAATCTACCTTTATGCATGGGTCCTTCATATGTTCCATGTCCTAATGCATCTTTCTGCCCCTTATTCCTTCTACACATTTCCAAGCACTTACTTGTCAATACCATTTCAGAGTATTTTCCTCTGGAAATTCAGAACCTGGAAATATGGTCCATCCAGAATTACTTGAGTGCTATGAGGTTATAACAATGGCAAATGGTCTATCTACAAGTTACACATAACAGTAACAGCAACGATGATGATCTGATATCAGAATACAATTGGTGTATCCACATAAATGAACCAGATGCACATCATGCACACACATTCAGTGAAATTCTGAAACACAGCTAAATCGTCATACAGCCCAGATAGTATTATTTAACAGAAACGTTTTATTAGCTGCATGAAACACAATTTCACACTCATTCCCCATCGTACATGGCTAGGTTTTATATTCTCCTTTGCATTAGTGTTAGGAGGCCCTTGGATAAGCACTATTGGTCCAGTAGTTCAGCAACTAGTAGCAAGAGGGAAATGACCATTGACTATACAATAACTAACTTCTGTAGATTTCCTAGAGACAAATACAATATGGCAAAAGCTGACTGGGAGCTGTCAGAGGTCATACATGAAAGCCGGACACAATGTTCTCATGTTTTTGGTTAAAGACTTTTATTAAATTGTATGGGTTGGAAAAATAAATTCCTCTGTGGCCGTGCTCTAAGAGGAATTCCCTGCCTAAAAATCAAAAACGAAGGAACTGTCTGTGTCAGGATGTCAGAACTCGACCCCATCCTTGTGTCCGAAAGTTCCATCCTGACCCTCACACTGCAAACTAAATTACAAAGTGATATGGGAAATGTCTTAGAGCTGGTATTGGCAAAAAAGGTGTTCTTAAATAAAACTAGAAAGGCTCAAACTTAAAAGTTCTTCATGGTGGGAATATCTTGGCTCCAGAGGGTGACTCCCTTCCCCTGGATTCTTTAATGCTTGAACAATGCATTTTCGTCTAACAGTTCCTTGTGTCTTTTTCTTGGCCCACAACAATCCCTTCAGGTAAAATACTTTTTGTCTTTATCCGGCTTTCTTTAATACAAGTTTCTTCTTGGTTCTAAATATTGTTTTTTCAAACTGTCTGGTGTACACTGATGCCAGGTCTTTTATTATACTTCCAAAAGCTTGTTATACTCTCCTGACAGGACTCTGCTCTTCTTTCCAGATGCCTGGTATAATCTATAGTGTATTCTGAGTCCTCTAGCAGTCACCCCAATTATCAGCAGAGTACACTTAGGCCCCTCAAATCCTCCCAGCCAAAAGAACGGACAACTGAACCATGGGGCAAAGTTACGGTTGTTTATTAGCAGATAAAATTAACAACGATCACATCAGAAAAACAAGATTTGTCTAGAGCTCTTAGCTTATAAGCATGTATCACCTGGTTTTATCCTGGTGTGACATCACAAACCCAGGTTCCCTCCCGGAAACCTGTTAGACATTTGCATTGGTCAGTTAGGGTAAGGCAAATATAAAGAACTAGCTGGGGTACCCAGCATTGCCCGTGTCCTGATCGGGTGGTGTCTCATGTGCCCTGGAGGATGTTGCTCCTGTCCTCTTGTCAGCAAGTCTTGCTTCAGTTTGCTCTGGTGTCCGCCCTGGAGGATGTTGCTCTTGTCCTCATGTCAGCAAGTCTTGCTTCCGTTTGCTCTGGTATCTTTTTTGCCCTGAAGATAGTTGCTCTTGTCCTCTGGTTGGCAAGTCGTGCTGCTGTTTGTTGTTGTGTTTCAGAAGCTCTTGATATTGATTTTTGCTTTGCATCAGATGAAGCTTTTCCAAGTGATGTTCTTTTTTTGTGCAGCATGTTTCAGTCAATCAATAGCTTCAGTACATTTGAGAAAGTGTCCCAGAAATATTGATTTATTGATTGTGCTCTCTTCTTGTGAATGAACTTAAGTAAACTGTAACCTTGCCATTTCCCATATTTGGAGTGGCATGATAATTTTTTTTTATTCCCTTTAAAAATGCTTTAATAAACACTTTTTGACTGTATACAGTAGCAATACATTTTCAAAGGACTAACCAACACATTGAACATTTTGCTTCAGACACTTTTCCAAAGTGTGCCTCCTTCTAGTACCTACTGTACTTAATCGGGGTGACCATCAGTAAATTAAGGTGTCTACAGAGTGAATTATTTCCATCTAAACATAAACTACAATCTTGCCCCAGAAAAATAAATGAGGAATCCATGCAAACTTTGGTAGCATTGGGCTCAATGGTGTGGATTTGCATAGCCGGACACACACATCGAAACATTTTTTTGCATATAACATTTTTGCATCCAATCATAGACTAAGATCTTGCCCCAGACAAAAGAGGAATCCATGCAAAATTTGGTAGACGTGGTTCAACGGTGTGGATTTGAATAGCCGGACAAACATACACACATACATTTGTATTTGTTTTTTATTGTTTTATATAGCGCCTTAATCCAAGGCGATTTACAGTTAAAAACAGTTAACAACAAGAAATACATAAAACATGGAACAGTAGTAGCATACATACATTCTGCTTTATATATAAAGATGTGTAGATTAGTTTGGTAATTGGTTAGTCATGTCCAGTGGCTCCTCTTAGGACCACCTCTGCTAGCACCCATCTACAATGTTACAGGGTCGGCGAAAGACCATTGGCCCTTGCAACAAATTATATCCCCACGTGAATGGTGAATTTGGATTGGGCCGACAGTGTCGTCTCAGCCCTGGGACCCTAGACAGTTCTCAGACTGAATGCACCTCTTCAAGGTATGAGAAAGAACATGAAGGTGTGAAACATTCTCTAATGTTGCAATTCTCTGATCCCTAAGCCTGTGAGAGTGCAGTCAGTTAATGAATTGTGGGCAATACTTGTATCTTCTTCTCTCTGGATCTCTGGGAATATTGTTCTCCCTCTGGGTCACGTGTGTCGAGACCACGAAATGAAGTCCTCTCATCTGTAATTATGAGGACTTTAGCCTGCATTTCTGCAGTTGGCTCACTATCTCGATAGCTGGAATTTTCCTGCTTTCACTTCATCCTTGGCTGGGTGGCCGGTTTCTGCTCGCCTCAAGTCGTGGCGATCATGTCCGCTTGTCTGTGTAGTAAGAAGCTGTCTCTGCTTTCTTCTTTGTTTCAGAGGCCTATAACTTCTATAGTATTCCTAATGGCTTCTTCATGTTAGTGGCTGTTCAGTATGTGCAATCTAAATGTATACATTCTTTGCATCTTGCGGTTTCAGCTTTGGCAAAAGACATCAATATTGAGATATGTATGTGTGGTCATACTCTGCCTAAGTGGGTCATAAGCATGGGCTTTGTGTTTATATGCATTAAACTAGTACATATCCATCTAGCTTCATGAATGGATGAATATGTACTTCATGCATAAGCGCGCCTATGTCAGGATGTCAGTGATGACGTAATTGGTTTCTGATTTCCCATTCAGTCAACCTGATCGATTGATGTAAATTCCATGTTGTCCAAATCATCAATTGTGTATGGTCTGAATGGTTGTCTAAGGGAATTTTGTAATTTGATACCTGCAATCCATTGATGATTACGGCGATGGGCCTACGAGCGAGGCACATCTATCGTTTCTCTGTCTTCGTGTCGAGAGTTGTGCGGGGAGCATGAGGGTCAACTATGGCCCCTCATCTAAAATACCCCTCTGGTCGATGAGTCAACCCCACTGCCTACACGACTCTCTCTACTCATCTGCAGTTTTGGGAGCCACACCTTCATTATCCCTCTGAGATGTCCATTGTACTTGGCAGGATCAACCAGGCTCAATGTGATATAACTGCAGTCTCCATCAGGGGTGCACCAAACCCACTTTCCCTAATAGTCACCTGTGGTGTATGGGTACTCGAACATTGCTCATTTCGGGAACAGAGAGCATTGCGTCAGTTGTGTTCTTAATGCATTTCAGACTGTTGTCTCCTTATTTCGTCTGTCTCTACGTCAATCAGCACCTTCATTCCTAAAGACTTCAAGTTGTTTTTCTATACTGCACTATTATTATTCGGATGACAAAAAGTGCCAGCAACACTAGTATTAATGCTGCTGCCAATACCTTCAGTCCATTTGTCATCCAGGTTGGCATCCATGAAAATATGTATGACAGCCAACCAGCCTCTTTTCCAACATTCTTCGCTTCTGCCTCTATCTTTGTATGAACTTCAGAAAGCCTGCTGATGGCCTTTGTCAGTGGTCCATTATCTTCATCATTCTCAGGATTTAATGTACAGCAAGACAACACAATCTTGGTGCAATGCTTCCTTCCATGGCTGTGAGGAGATCCAGAACGTATCTGTTCTGAAGGGCCATTAGTCTGATCGCTCTCAGCTCTTCCTTGATGGCATTGAACCCTTAGACAGTTTAATTTATTGTCTGCATAATAAGCTCCCGAGTGATCTGGACTGGAGGCACTTGGCATTTGTGCTTGTCTGAACTGCTGGAACAATGGATGCAGAGAAAATCTCAGTTCTGATGAACAGCCTGCGCTCGGTTGGTACTGCATCTAATGCCTTTTCCATGTCTGATGAGGCATAGCTCCACCTTTTTATTCTTGTCAGCTCTGCAGACCTCTTCTTTCAATTGTTGTTGTCTATTTTAGGGAATCCTTCCATTTATATGTCCTTCTGAGGCACTACTAATGCTGGGGTAATCAGATGTATGAATGAGCATATTCCCCCCAGTGGATTGTAACTGCAGGTGTGCTTTCAACCCACAGGCCCAGTAGTGGTCCATGTGCACTGTTGCTCTGACCTTCATACCTGGTATCTTCGAAATCTGTTTGCTTTCTTCATTCTCTCCAATCTATACTTCTGGAAACATAAAGCATCTCCTTTGAGCGGTATGATGGACATGTGTTCCTTTGCTTTATAACCATGTGAGCAATTTGGCGCTTGCTTCCCAATCCTTGAGGCACTGTACTACTTCCACTGGAACTGTTAGGAGACCACATGCTTTGCTCCCAACCGCTCCCTATTTCCATCCTTCTGAGGTGTATACTTGTCCATGCACCAGCATCTGAGTCTTTCCCAACATCCTGGCATTCCTCCCATCTCAAGGTGCCCTGTCTTGGGACAATGTAGCTCCTTCTGTATCACTGTTGTACTTTTCCTTTGCCCGGTTCTTCTGTAATATATTCTAAACTTTGATCTGTTTCCTGGTGATCATTTAACATTTCTTGAGTCTTTATGTATTTATCTTCGTACAGGAACGTGTTCTTGGACATCCACCTCAGTGTTGCGTCCCCTGAAATCATCCTCTTGTGGTGCAAAGTGACAGGCGCGTGAGGCATTGTGCTCTTGTCGCTGGAATTTCAGTTGCCACAAACATTCTAGATGAACTCATGGCATAGGGGATGAGAGAGCAGACATAACAGCTCCCTTTTGTTGTTTGTTCCCCACCTTATCCTTCTGGTTACACCATATGCTATTTGATGTATCAGCAAAAAGTTATGTATGAATTTACCTGATTAAAATGTGCCTCTGCACTGCGCCAAACTCTTTTTACTTTTCCAGCAGTGCTTATTGCCTGCCTGGACATAACTTCTGTAACAGCATGAACTGGGGTTATGTTAGTAGGGGTCGAAGCTTGTGCTTGTGCAAACAACAATCTTCATAAAACAAGGAGTGTAAAGAAGTAGAAACAGCAGAAAGCACAGAGCATTATCACAACAGTTTGTATGATATTTCCTATTCTGTTGTCTTGCGGTGCTCCAGGCATCTGTGTATTAATGCTGAAAAGCCTAAAAAATGCATTGTTATCGAGTTGTTGGGTTAATACAAGCTCTACGTCGGTAATACTGGGCGAGTGCTGCATAGAACAATTGTTCCCATACTACATGGATCCTCAGATTTCCAAGTAAATAAATAATGGATGGGTCTCCACTTGTCAACTGTGGATAGGTGTGAGCTACATATAAGAGAAAAGCGTGAACAAAGAATCTTGGAGGTACCATTTGCTCCTATTCTTTCCGAATTACATGTCTAATAAAACATTCCTGGAATGAGTTATATCTTTGAAAGATCATACAGTAAAAACAGCCTTTACTTTCTCAATGAATGCTGCTTGTAAAGAAAGGACAGTGTGCCTAATCTAAGTGTATGTATTGTCCTTTTCTAGCTCTCTTGCTCTGAATCTAGTTATTCGCGGCTGTGGTTCTTCTTCTTTGTCTTCTTCTTTCATCAAATTGTCTTCTTTTAGACAGGAAGAGGCCTCACTTAGGCAGGGCTTGTGGTCTCCAAGGTAGTTCCAGACTATTTTACCATGTAGTTTTACTGCACGATTTGTTGCCTTGTCAACAACAAAGGGACCTTCAAATCGCGGTTTGTACCATGGCCTCACAAAATTGCAAAGCAAGATGGTGTCTCCCGGATACATCAATGGTTCCTTCACAAGTCCTTCAGTTTTGTTGGTGCTGTTGTCGTCTTCACTGTTCTTCAGCCTCTCTCCCTGCGATTGACGAGAAATAAAAGACACACTAGCCATCAAAGAAGCCACATATTCATACATTTAATCTACAAAAACATTGGATGTTGCATTTGCGTCTGTCTATGCCTGAGTGGGAGGAGCCAGGGAAGTCAAATGAGCCATCCTGTTACCACCTGATGTGGCCTCAAATGGTGGTCGGAACCGGGCTGACTGCGCAATGTGAACCATGCTAAAGGTGAACAGTGAAGCCATCCTTTTTTCAAAGCTACTTTTATTTTTTCAGTTTTTTCTTTGAGCTGGCCATTTAGGCGCTCACACATTTTGTTTGCTGTGGGTGATAGTCAAAGGAGAATTTGTGCTGTTTCCCAGAAGGAATATAATATGCTCATAAGTCTCATTCACAAAATGAGGCCATTGTCTGACCGAAGAACATCACACAACCCCCATCAAGGGAACACTTCTCTAACAAGGAATTTGGCAGCCCAAAGGGCATCAGGGTGTGAACAGGGACCAGCTTCGATCCATCAGAAAAATGGGCAGGTGACCACTATCATGTAGCGGAGCCCTGGCAGACCTGGATCATATCACCGTTGTCCATATGGAGATGTTGGAAGGGACCAGTCAGGCATGGTATGGCTCCTCTGACTACACATAAAATATGTCCTGCAGAACTTTCTTTTACAAGTGACACAGCTTTCCATAAATGCGGCTATATGCACCACCATATTAGGACAGAACCATTATTCCCCTATGTGTGCAGCAAGCACCTCTTTACCCATGTCGATATGGTAATGCAGTTACATGAAAGCAATCTACAATAATGCTACTGAGAGTACTTGTTTGCCTTTGCTTTCCTGTCGCCAGAAGGCATTGGTGGGAGATATTGAACATCCCCTTCTCATCCACAACTGTTCTCCTCCACCGGAGCCCTACCCTGAAATTCCATTATTTGCATAGCTGACCTTCCTTTAAGATCATGCTGCACACATGAATATGTGTGTTCAATGGGGTATCAAAGTCAGTTATTCCTGAAAAATATGCGGCATACTTTGCTTCTGTGTCTGCTGCTGTGTCTGCTGCTTCAGTGCCCTCGGCAGACCGCGTCCTCCCCCTTGTGTGGGCCTGGTACGTCACAACCACAACTGCTGCTGGGAGTTGGAGTGCATCAATAAGTCTTCCCAATAGGGGTGCGTGCTACACTGGTGTGCCATCAGCACGCCGGAAGTCCCTTCTCAGCCATCGTGACAATCCAGACTGTACTGTAGATATTAGCTATGATGAATCGGAATACATTGTAATCTCCTGGTCCTTGAGTGTTTCTAATGCTATTATAAGAAATACTAATTCTGATGCCTGCGCTGAAAAATGAGAAGGCAATCCTGAGCTTGCTATTATTAATGCTGTACCATCTGCTTTTAATGTTATGACTGACATCCCCGTATGTCTCTCCCCTGTTGTCTGGTCTATTGTCAATGACCCGTCAATAAAATGCACTTCTCCCCCTTAAGAGGTGTCTCCCCTACCTTGGGAATATCGTCATACTTTCCATGTAAGTTGTACAGTCGAGTGCATAGTCTCCTTCCTCCACTGTTTCTGCTACAAATGTCGCTGGGTTTACAGACCTGCATTTTAGTATTTTGATTGCCAGATTTGAGATAATCACCTCATATCTGGAAGCTCTCTGTGTAGTCAACGTACTCTTGGGCATTTTGAGAATTTCAAAAAGGGCGTGTTCCACATAAAGTGTGGTACTACACACCATAGTAATGTGGCAGCAGCCCAAGCTTGCTTACAAGGGTAATAGCCTCTCATTACTGGGTCTAGACATCTGCTATAATAATCTAAGGGTTTGTGTCCTAGCGTAGTCTTCTGTGTGAGTACTGCAGTCATCACTACTTCATTGGAGTGTGAGAACAGGAAACATGTATCTTGATAGTCTGGAATCCCTAACACTGGAGCTGTGCATATTGCTTTCATCAGCTCTTCAAATACATCAGTTATCTTGTGTGTAACAACTTGCCATTCCCGTTCTGTGCTTACTTGAGCCTGCTTAACAAAAGTCTTGTGTATGTGCTATAGTCAAACACCCACGCTCTCCAATAATTACAAAGAACTAGAAACTGCTGCATCTCCCTCACTGTCTTCAGCATCAGTGTTCTCCGGTTCTCCTCTGCCCTTTCTGCGACACCCTTTGCCCATCCTGGAAAATCAAGTGTCCGACACAAAGCACCTCTTTTTGGCAATATTATAATTTTTCATTGTCCACATTGTAGCCCTTTTCTTCCAATACTGTCAATAGATACATTGAGTCATTTCAACACTGGTCTTCTGTCTTCCTGCACATCAAAATGTCATCTACGTACTGTATTATGATGCATTCTATCTGTATGTTGCCAAGATCCATTTGAAGGATCCTATTAAAGATAGATGGTGACGAACAATACTCCTGTGGTAATCTTGAATGTTTCCACTTCTGGTCTTTTGATTCTTCATGAAGTGGTATGGAAAATAAGGCATTCTTCAAGTTTATCACCATGAAGTGTGTAGCTTCCTTTGCGATGCTGCACAGAATTGCTGCTGGATTTGGAACTAATGGAAATTCTGCCTCTGGTATCTGGTTCAAAGGGTGCAAGTCCTGGATAAAACGTAAAGACCCCCCAGTTGCCTTTTTCACAGGGAACACCGCCTTGCTAGATTGTGATTCATAGGTACTAATATTCCCTGCTTCACCAATGCAGCAATTGTTTCATAAATGCACTTGTCTACTACCCTTGATATGGCATACTGTTTGGCCCTTGGTAGATTAGCTCATGGTTCAAGCTTTATCTTGGCTATTCCAATCCCTTTTAGCAAACCCACATCATAGGGACTAGTAGTCCATAAGACACTGGGTACCCTCCCTAAGTCTTCTTTGTGAAAAGGTGGAGGTTGCTTCCGCTACATGGCTATTCTCAGTGGTACTTCCCTGTAATGTATTCCCATCCAATGTCTAATACTCATATCAAATTCTTTGATCGATCATCTTGCAATAACTCCTCATCTGTCATGTCAGTCAGTCTGTATCATTCCCGCACTGCAATCAATGTTCACCATGATCGCCCTGTGTCAACCGCCACATGCAATACTATCCTTTCATCTCTTACTATGACTTTCTCTATTTCTATTGGAATCTCTTTACCTTCCTTTTCATCTAAGGGAAGCTCTGGTCTAAATAAGAACGTGTTCAGTATTTGTATCAGCCTGTCCTGTATCCCTGGGAGCCATGCGATTAATACTTCCAACAAATATGAAAATAGTTACATGTCTACTGGAACCCCCCTCTATACTGTCTGGCCATCACAAGATTACATAAATTCCTTTAAGTTTATATAATGAATTCCCGCTGCCGAACACACTATGTCCTTGTCAGTGAATGAAATGGTCATATTTAGTTGGCTCATCAAGGATCTATCCATTATATTTACTGATGTATGTCTGGAATATAACAGTGGCATGGTCATGGAGTGCTCTCCCACAGAAAGCGACAAATCGTCAGTAAAAGGAACCAAATCTGATGCCCCAGAAAATCCCTGTGCATTCATTGCAATGCCTGACATTGGATATCTCCCCTGCCAAATACAGGGCCTATTCGCCCTGATATCCACAAGAAAGGAAAAAGCTTGTCACCTATGGTCACCCCTATAGGTGGTTCCTCAGACGGATTAGGTGTAAAGGATCGAACACATCAGGTCTGTCTGTGGGCTGTCCTATTTTAGATATAATGGCATTCCTGTCCCTGTGAATGGATTGCCACCTATAATGGTTGCCCCTCCTAGTTTTCACACAGGAGTTTGCAGCTGCATCGTGGAGTCTGCATGTGGTGTGGCTATGGTGTTCTGTTGGATTTGTGTTTGTGGCATTGGTTGCGACTACTGTATGTGCCCCTGTGTCTGTAATGCATGCGTCATGGGCTGATATTGCTATGTCGTCATCTCTTGGGTATGCATCTATTGTGGCGCATATGTTTGCGCTTGCATACGGTCTTGAGTGTATTGTCCATTCTGCTCAGTCTGGTAAATGGGTTGTCAACAAAGCTGTTTGATGTATTGAGGTCCCCCACCTCCCCTCTGCAATAATGGGAACTGTGTTAGCCTCCCTCCTCCGTCCTGTCCTCCTATATCTTTAGTGGCTGTAAACGCCCTTTCCATCCCTGTGCTTTTCCGTCCTGGCCAGGCCGCAGGCCTCTGCGCATACGGAGTGACATCATCTTTGTCTCATAGCCCCCACGTGGGGTGCAACAGTCACCCTTCGATGTCTCCCTCTTCTCTGTAGACCATATATAGAGCAACAAGGTAGAGTTATCTACAACAGCACTTCCAAACAGTCAGTTAATACTTACAAAACCTATACATTTTATTAATAATCCATAAAAAAACACAGTAAAAATCAAACATTTATAAAAACAAAGTGCAAGTGACATAGAAAAAAAGCTAGCAATTTAATAGCATCAGTTCATTCCTGATGTAATAATGGCATCAGTTTACTTCATCATTATCATTCATTTGACTTGTAGAGATGAAGTGTAATCAATAAAGATCTCAATACGTATCTAGTATATCAAATGACTAGTATTATGCCTCGACATGTTTCAGTTCTCTATCTTTCGCATCAAACTTTCTTCAGGAGGATTTCTCAATTATTCACTTGAACTTTATGATTTAATCTAAGAACATCTTTCCAAAAACCGCTCACAAGTGTGTTTTTGACATGGAAGTGTTGTTGTTAAAAAGTAAAAGCAACATGTAAGTCAATCAAATGCTTAATATCTAAACAGTATTAGTCTGCACAACCCGAGGTTAAAGAAAAAAAGTCTTTACCTCGCGTTGGAGTGGTGGTAGTCTTAGTGACCTACTGGGTTCTTATATGATCCTCCAGTAATACTTCTGTCCAAAATTGGGCACAGTCGTCTGTGAAAATACATATTAATTGCATCAGACTACCTGGAGCAACCAAGCTCTCTGCCTATAAAGCTCTATAAACGTTTTCTGCCACTCACATTTCTAGTAAATTAGTATCAGAGGGATGTAAAAGAAAGTTATTCTACAACAACTTTAATTTAAAAAGACTTGTTCACAAAAAAGCAGTTCAAAGTCATGAAATACCTCTAGATGATGAATAGAGACAAATAGAGTCCCGTTGTATGGATGGTCCACAGTGAAATAGATGGATCTTCAGGTACACGTACCTGCTACCCAATCAACTATTCAATAAAAGTGGGGGCAGATGAATACTTAAATATCATTCTTACAGGGGTTTATTTCTTAAAAACAGCATAGAAAGCTACATTTTTGGCCGAAAGAGGACTGCTTATCTCTGTCAGTAGGAGAAGAGATATTGCGGTATTCACAGAGCTAGTTTGGCCCGACGTCTGAGTTACAGTAGGGCTCTCTCTCTGGTGGACTAGTCACCGCCCACAAAAATAAAGTAAAGAGTGGTGCCAGCAATTGTCCACGATGGTAAAATTCGCACTCTTATGTTAGAAATACTAATACATTATCTAACATCTCTGTGATCCCGTGTCATTGGACAAAGAGATCTCTGAGTCTCTAGAGTGATCAATGGGGCACAAAAGGCAACAGGATCAGAATGTGACTTACCTTTTGATGGCACACATAGGGGTATCCTGGTTTCTTGCGGTAGTCCTGTGTCCGCGATCAGAAAATAAAAGTGACCGCAGGGGGAAAAACAGCCCGCGGATATGGATTCCACTGGCAGGACTAATTACCCTGCAACAACGAGGTAGTTCGAAGCCGACTACCGACGCGGTAACATTTCCCAAAAACGCAGCGAAAAAATCGCGGGAGCCATAGTAGATGTAGTATACATCTAAAATTGAAATTCCGCAGGTGCCAAAGAAAGGTCCTTTGTTTGTGTCTATACAATGACAGGCACTTTCCAAAAAATGCCGGAAAACAAATGGCGGGAGTCATATTAGATTTAGAATACATCTTGAACTGAAATTCCACAGCCGCCACAGAATGGTCCTTCATTTGTGTCCATACATTGACCGGACATAGCTGTCTTAGGTAGTGGCCCTATAGTGGTCAGCCAGCAGAATGCATGGATAGAATGGCATACTTGTTTCCCAATTGGAATATTTCATATGTATGCCTCCAAAATTGATTTGTAACCCCTCGTTGTTAGAAATGTACAGGTTGCTGAATTAGCAACTCTTTAAAGTTTTTTTACATCTAGAATCAAGGCCTCATACGTGACAGTGTAAGCTGTAAACTAAAAAGATATCTCATATATAAAAGCTATCACTAAAGTGGCTGGCAACTATATATGTACCTGGAGTAATTTGCACATTATTTAAGCTTGTGCCACTCAATCGCATCGTTGAGGCCTCAAAGGTCACTTTGTGTCTTGAAAATAAACTCTTGTTCTTTTTGCAAGAGCTTCTTATTTCTAATGACTGAGTTATCACCTTTTACCACTAGAAGCAGAGTCCATTTGAAATTCTCGAAACCATGGTCTTTTTCAACAAAGTTCTTGACCATTGGCACTTGTATTGTTTTATTTTTCAAGCCGCTTTTGTGCTCAGTAATGCGGGTTTTAATTTTCCGGTTGGTCTTACCCATAAAATGTAGACCACAAGGGCACGTAATCACATACAGTACATGGTCTGTATTGCAATTAGAGAAGGCTTTCTGAACCCACAGCCTGTTAAGGCCCACATTGACCTCTTCACTTATTGTTGTTAATTTGCATACTACACATTGGCCACAAGGATGGTGACCTACAACTGGGGGCAAACCCCGTTGGCTGGTAATGCTAGTTATGGGGGAATGTTGCTTTGATATCAACTCTGATTTATACAATTCCCTATAGAGGTGGATTTATTGTAGGCAAACAGTGGCATCATTGGATTTGCTTTGGTGCTTCTTAGCAATTTCCAATGCTTGTATATGATATTGCGGATGGTCAAGCTGTGATTAGTGAATGTGTTGACACACACTATTCTGTCATCTAGCTGTTTGTTGGGTTTTTCCGCAAGAAGGTCCTCTCTGTTATTATTAAAAGCGTGTTTAGCAGCTTTTTAAATAGATATGATGGGGTATACTCTCTTTTTTCAGTTTGGTCTTTAAATCGTATGCTTCTTCTTCATAAGCTTCTCTACTCAAGCTGTTCCGTTTTAATCTCAAAAATTGCCCATATGGCAAATTATCTCTGAGATGTTTTATATGATGAAACTGATAGTGTAACAGTGAGTCTTTAGCTGTGCTCTTGGGAAATGGTTTAACAAGAATTCTAACATTCTCTTGGTACAAAGTGAGATCAAGAAAATTGATGGCGTCTTTTTCAATAGTCATTGTGAACTGTAGATGTCTATTCAGGTTATTCAGCCAAACTAGAAACTCTTGTGCTGTCTCTAGTGAACCTTGCCAAATGACTAGCATGTCATCGATATAACGTGACCATGCTTTGATGTTATTTTCAAAAGGGTTTGGGGCATACACAAATTGTTTTCGACATAAAGATTGGCCAGGCTCAGGGCCATAGTGGCCCCCATCGCTGTGCCTTCCACTTGTTGATAAAATGTGCAGGCAAATTCGAAAAGGTTTTTCATGAGTGTCAAAGTGATACACCACATAATGAAAGATGTGGGAACTGGATCGTGGTCAGTCCGCATTAGGAGTATTTCTTCAACTTTCTCTATAGTGTCCTGTTGTGGGATATTTGTATACAGAGACACTATATATAAACTTAACAAGAGTTGTTGTATTCCATTTTTTCAATTTTGTTGATTATATCTTTAGTGTCTTTCAAATAAAATCTCATAGGGCCTCATTACAGGTCGGGTGGTCCGGAATTAACAGTGGGGGTAAACCCGCCACCACTGTTAATTCCGGACTGCCCGATCCCTACTCCTGCAGGCGGGAGGTGATGTTCCTGCCAGGTCTGACCTGGCGGGTTTAACACTGCCTGCAGGTGGACGTGGAAACCCAGCACTATCACAAGATGGTGCCGTGTTTCCAGTCCTATGGGACTCAATGGGAATGGGGATTTACCGAATTCCGCCTCCGGAATTCCCGGGACACCAGGGTCGTAATGCCCTGGTATTTCCGGGAGTCACAGAGGTGGAATGGTAATAAGAGTACGGTGGTAACCAGGCAGTTTTACCGCCAGACTCGTAATGAGGCCCATAGTCTTCACATGACCTTTCAAATAATCGTCTGCAAATATGGATAGCGGTACAAGAATGGAATTTATTCCCACAACAATGGGCCGACCTGGTGGATGAATAAGGGTTTTGTGGATCTTAGGAGGCAATAGAAGCTGGGAATAGAATGTTCTTTGTTGATGAGGAACTCATTTTCTTGTGGACTGAT
This sequence comes from Ambystoma mexicanum, assembly GCF_040938575.1. Classification (NCBI taxonomy): domain Eukaryota; kingdom Metazoa; phylum Chordata; class Amphibia; order Caudata; family Ambystomatidae; genus Ambystoma; species Ambystoma mexicanum. Next base: position 778,707,306 of record NC_090922.1, on the reverse strand, counting down.
CCACCCTCGATCTTTAGCTTTGGTCACTTTTAGCTCAATGAGGAGGGCTAAATCGTTAGTCGGGTCATTACGGAGCTTTTTATAGTATGCCTCATTCAGAGGTTGTCTGTTGCATTCCTTAAGATAGTCGGTGCGGTTCATAACAACTATCCCACCACCCTTGTCGACTTTCTGGATGATAATTAATTAATTTCTCAAAGGTTGGTAAGTGCAGCTTTCTCCAATTTAGTGAGATTGTGAAAAACATTAGTTTGGGGCTGTTTAAGTTTCTCTAGCTCAGCTAGTACTCACTTTTCAAAGACGTTTGATTCTGGGAAAAATGAATGAGCTGGAGGGTAGAAAGTGGAAGGTACAGTTAGTCATGGTAGCAGAACTCGATTCACTCGGGAGAAGGGCGAAGAATTCTGTAATGTGAATTTTGCGCATTAGTTTGTAGAACTCCGCTCCGAACTGAAACGGCTCATGGTTTTTCATGATGACAAACCCTAGTCCTTTATTAAGGACCAATTGTTCAATTTCTGTTAGGCTGTAGTCAGACAGATGCACTAAAAGCGACTCCCGCCACAGGTGTATTTTTGGTTGTCGCTCCAGGTTCCTCTGGAGGGGCCTTGGTATAAAAAAGACCTCTGAGTGTTGTTCTGATTCCCTCGCCCTTGTCTGTAGTTCGCATTCCCTCTGCCTCTTTTAGATGGTCCCGCTGAGCCCCCTTTTCCCGGGTCATCTGGGTCACTAGAGCTACTCTCGTTGACAGTGCTATACGACGTGGCGCGAAAGCTGACTCTCCATCATCGGTTGTTTTGACAGTTTTGTTGAAAGGAGGGATTCTGATAACCCTCTTTTGTGTAGGGGAATGCTCTCTCATGGGTGAATCTCGCTAGGTCCTTCTTGAGTCTTGTTATACGGTTAGATGTATTTCTATCTTTGAAATCCTTCATTTCTTTCTCAATGTGCTCAATTCTTTTTTTTGAAAGTGTAAAGAGAGGTATGTTTTTGGTATTACCCAAATTGGTCGTTTACAATTGTTTGAATGAAAAATTGACCGAATTTAAAGGGTCACAATTGACCGAATATATATATATATATATATATATATATATATATATATATATATATATATATATATATATATACACATATACATATATATATACATATATATATATATATATATATATATATATATATATATATATATATATCTATATATATATATCTATATATATATATAGATATATATATATATAGATATATATAGATATATATATATATGGGTTTTGGGGGGTTTGGCGTTGGGTGGGGGGTTGTGGGGGATTTCCCCCCACATATATGGTACAATTGACCTTCACAATTCGGTCAATTGTGAAAAGGTCAATTGTCATTCGAGCAGTTGTAAAACGATCAATTCATATACAACCATGTTTTTTTATATCTTCCTCAATTTTTTTGAAGTCGATTTTGATTTTTTGTACAGTCTCTCCAGCAGTATCGATTATCAAGATTAGCCAATCCCTGCCACATTGATTAGCGATGTAACTCCACTGAAGTTTAAATTTGGGGTTGTCTAAAAACAAACAAGGTTCATTTAGAACAATCGTTCCTTGGAGAAGAGACTTATTTTTTAAGTACTCGAGCATAATCGCCCCCTTACTGTGTCTCTGTCTAGGCTTCCCTGGGGCAGCGAAAGTGTTTTCCCTTCCCATTGTCTTCGATCCCCTGTGAGTCTTTGTCTGACCCCATGCTACTGTCACTGTCCCCCTGTCTGTCATTGCTGAAACTAAGTCTCATTATAATTATGTTGTCCCCCTGCTTTCCCTTTGTTCAATCTGAAACTTCGCATTTCTCCCCTCACAGAGTGTTCAGCACCCCTGTCTGCCCATGGGGCAGCCGTTCTGCTTCCCCTGCTCTTATAAAGTTCCCCTATCCTTCTCCATATACTGTCCTCATCCTCAACATTTAACTTGGCAAATCTATCTTAATCCCGACTACTTTGGTAGAGTGCATCTCTCTGCTCTCGTATCTGCACTCTTGCTTGCGTCGGCATTCCTTAATGATCAAGTTCTAACACACTTTTTTCCCTTTTTTAGCTCCACTTGTCTTTCCCGCTCTTCTTCTGCCTTTCTCTTTGCTATGTCTTCTAGCTCTCGTTATTTTCTTTGCTCCTTCTCTTACCTTTCTCACATTTCTGCCCATTCTCTTTCTCTTTGTAGTCTTTCAATTTCTTCTTTCTGTTCCCTTTCCCTCCTATGCACTTTCACCATTATCTCCGCCCATTCTTTAGCTTCCTCCTTCTTGTGTTTACTGTGCACTGTTTCCTTTTCCACGTTCCCTGTTTCACTTGCTGGTATTCTGTCTAATTTGAGCAATATCTATCCACCTATCCATTTGTATGATGCTACTAACTCCTGGCCCTTGGCAAGTCCTGCATTATTCTCCTAGAATTTTTATTGCACTTTGATTGCATTTTAGCTCCATGCCTGTATCTACCCCCATGGTCAGAGGAGTCACCTGGGGGGCCGTTGATAGAAGCAAATCATTGGAGTCACAAAGGTATCCCGCCCTATAAAGGCAAGTGAAATGTTCAAGCCAAGCCTGATCCAGACCATGGTATCTAAACCGTGGGACATATATTTATAAAATGGAATATGATTCAGGTTTTCCCCAAAATCCTTTGTGTGATTTTTTTCTGAGACATTCACCGGGTCAGAGCATGCTGCATTTTCAATTTCCTTTTTCCTATTAGCTATGATTGGTTTATAGGATGCCCTTGCAGCGATGATTTCATGTCTAAACAAGGTAGGGTTCTTTAGCATTAGTAACAACCTTGTTTTGGCTATTGTACAGTTCAAAATATTGGAAGATTCTCTGTCTTTGGCCCAAAGTTGTGGAACTCCCTACCATTAGAAATACAGATTCAGAGTTCACTTCTCCAGTTTCGTCGAGCATTAAAGACCTTTCTGTTTAGATAGAGTAGCCTTAGACCTAGTGGGTCTTGTATGGACTTAACTGTGTTCTCTATCATTCGCTGTTGTCATCTGCGCCGCTATACAGTTTATTCTGTTCTGTGCGCATTATAAATACCCAAATACAAATAGAAATACAAAGGTGGAGAAGGTGACCAGGTTGTCACTCTGATCACACTTCCCCTCTAAGAGGATATCAATCTCTTGACCATGTATAGCAATTATTTCCCTCATTATTTCCCTATGGTCAATCAGATGCCATTTGAACCTTCTCTTATTATTGTCTAATGAGACATTGGGCCTCATTCTATGTTTGTCCTTCAGGATCCGCAAACTCTGAGTCTGCCTGTCATGGACGATGTGCCCGACAGGTCTAACCCTGCTGGGAGCAGCGTGGCCACGGTAGGCAGACCGGTCACAGAAGCACCAGCACCATTGCTAGCGGTGCTGGTACTTCCGTGTCCCCATTCCCGTAGAGTCCCAGAGGAATGGGGACTTACAATTTGTCGGCGTCTGACTTCCCAGACCGCCGACACGTGATGAGCCGGCAGCACCAGGAATTCAGTTGCCAGTAAAATATTATGGGTCTGGCGGCAAACCGTAATGAGGCCCATTGGATAGGAGTAGTATATGACTAGACTTTTGTCTCAGTGGTCTTTTAAACTCTAACAAAACTGGAAAATGGTAGCTGAATATATCACCAGAGACCTTGCAGTCCAACATCAATTCCCAGAATTTCAATGCGACACAAAAATAATCAATGGGTTGCTGTAATGACGCTTGGCTGAGACATGAAGATACAGGGAGTCATTCCGACCCTGGCGGTAGGGGGTTAACGGCACCGGTAAGGATGCCTGTGCCGATAACCCCCTACAGCCCTATTAGGAGGTCCCTTAGCGGGTCCCACCGGTTATTAGCTGCTTCCCCATTCCCATTGAGCCCTATTGGGGCTCAATGGGAATGGGGAATGGTTTTCGAAATGGGGACTTACCGGGTCCGCATAGGTCGGAATGCCCCGGTAAGTTCCCATTCTGACACCACGGACCCAGACCCGAGTTTGGAGGCAGCCATGGTGCTAATAGTACCATGGCTACCTCACAACTCGGAATGAGGCCCACAGTCTCTCGCAGAGATTTATCGCTTTTGCCTCCCTGTCAAGGAGTCAGATATAATTGTTCCTGGCCTCCTCTCTAAAGGATGAGGTACTGAGAACATGCCTGTCCAGAAACAGACCAGGGTTGGACAACATACCAAGTTTAAGGCTTTTGTTGCCATTGGAGACTATAACGGCCATGTTGGGTCCAGGGTGAAATACATCAAGGAGGCTTGCGACTGCTATTTGTGGTGCCATCATTCTGGCAAAGTTGTCCATTGTGCCAGTGAGGCAAAGTTACTGGTTTAACATAATCGGCAAGCCCCACGCTCTGCCTTCCTAGGTAACTGTTTGCTGCAGTTCAGTTCTTGTGCATCTGATTCCTACACCCCGCGGTACAGGCATTTTGTCATCAGCACTTGTTCCCAAGAAACTACTGAGGATAGCTGGTATTGGCGACTGTTACACTTCAGCCATGGGCTGCACGGTCAGTCTTGACAATTTTGCAAAGGCCACATTTGACGCCATCTCAAAGACTTACAACCACCTGACACCTGATTTTTGGAAGGAGACCGTTTTCACCAAGTCTCCAGGAGTATACTGACCACTTGGCTAAGACCCACACCAGAGAGTCTGTGCAGAACACCCAGGTAACTGATGTTTCTGGTGCTACCCTAGCATAACCTGTTTAATCCAGGAAAGAAAAATGGTTAAACATTTAAAAAAACATTAAAAAAGAAAATCAATGTGAAAGCTGTCTTGGGCTGAGGAAAACGTTGTGGCCTTATCCCCGTTATACCATTGAGAAGCGACCATTCACTTTACACATTCCCTAATCATAAAGGCTCAACAATAACTTCTGCCCCTCTGAGCAAGTTCAAGAGTCAGTCATAACCATTTTGGGAATCTCCGCCAGATTATCTTCTGTTTCATCATAAAAAGCACAACTAGGCCACTCTGCCATCTTTACATTAAAATCCCCTCTTAATATTAAGACTACATCTTGCATTACCACCATATTTAGCATTTCCTCTAACATTCTAATCAGTTCCCACATACTACCACTTGTATATTGTGGGTGAGGGCTGTCATAAAAATGTACCAACAACATATGATGTGCTTGAATCATTTTGATCCCAACCATATCAAGAAAAGAGGTTGAGGACTCCAGGGGGATTAACTCACTAGAGTGGTTGGTTTTTACCAATACGGTTATACCACCAAAATAGCAACCCAGGCATCTTTCTGTGCTGGAGTGCTATGCGCAACAAAGCCCTCCATTACCACACCATCTAGTGACCATGTTTACGGAAGCAGGATAACATCCACCTGCTCCAAGAAAATAAGGACATTGGATCCAGCCAAGTTTGTTTTAGCGCCAGCCACATTCCATGAAATTAAAACAAACAACTGTGCCATGATGGTATCGTTAGAGGATGTGAGAAATAGACATTTATCCTTCACCCCTCTAGACGTAGAATGGACTGGAAAAACAAGTGAGACCACTTCAGGGGTGATCCCAGAAACTGGCAGACTCTATGGTGGTCAGTCGATGGATTCCATCTATGTTAGGCATGCAAAGTGGTTCCTGAGTGGTATAGATAATTCAGGCCCAGTCACTCCCACTAGGCCAGAATTCTGTGAGCTCTTACCCCGAGGGGCAGTCTTTGCTAGTTCCATGTTAGCAGTCCCCTGAGCTTTCAGGGACTTGCAAACAGTAGGCCATGATTCACACCCAAATTCCCACGGATATTTTCTGTGCCCCCCACCAGATAGGAAGAATCCAGTGGTCCAAGCCAGTCACTGGATCCATTAACTTTTCCCAAGGTTTGTGAAGGTCACAGCAATACAATCTCAATCAATAGATGTATTTGACAGACCCACTGAGGAGACCCTTCTAACCATGAGTACATACTGTTGGTTAACAAGCCTTTAATAAATGTTTGTATTTATCCAATGAGATGTTTTATTAAGGTATTACAATCTTGGCTCGAATCAGCCCTCAAAGGTGTCTCTTTTACCATCAGAGCAACCAGGGGTAGAGCTTTCAGTGGGAATTGCAATGTAACTAAATTAATTCCTGGGCCCAACTTTTTGGCAGTCAGAGTCTGGCACCGTTCCTGTGCCCAGTCAGAAGTAGGTTGTATATGAACATCCACTCTGACTACCTCTTTTTCCTTGATATGCAATACTTCCATAGACAACTATCTATCAGCTGGCACATTGGTATCGATACCCACCACCTCAGTGCATATATGGTTCTGAATGCATTCAAGCTTTAAAAAAAAAATATTTCTTAAAAGATCTCATAAGATTATCCAATATGTATAAAGTGTTACAAATATTAAATTTAAAATTAAGCATAAAGTCCAACACGGACAGTACTTTGGACATAAGGGCTTTATTTGCTAGTTTGAGATCAAGCAGGGCAGAACTCAATTGTGCCACATCATCTAAGGATTGGCTACTGTGGAGATGGGGATCAGGTGACGAGATTAACAAGTTCATTCTACCGACAGGCAAAATCAAACAAGGGCCCAAAGATGGGCTGGGCACAGGCTTACCATTTCCATTGTCAACTGTCCGGGAATCACTGCCCAGTCCCATAAATGTAACTGGAACTCCTGGTCTGTCGGCAGGGACCTCCGTTTCCCCACAGTTTCCCTCTGAGGTGAAAAGTGACCGTGCTTGGGCATCTACCAGTAACCAGTTAATAGTGGTGAATATAGCCTGTTCTGTAGCCTTTATCTTTTCGTCTAACTGGCCGGCTACTTGTTTCAGCTATTTGTACGATAATTGAAACTTTCCAGCTTCTTGCCCTTCATTTTCTTTGACACATTGCCACATTGTTCCCAGGCAGAGCAGGTGGACTGTGTGTGGCTTTTCTCTTGACCATTTTTATTTAACGTGTTTTGTCCTTCATTCCAATAAATAATGGTACTCTGCTGCAGAACACTAGGAGAGGGAGGAAAGTCTCCACTATGAAGCAACTAAACAGCACCAACCCCCTACCATATAAGCTGTGCTACCCGGACTGCACTTTTAGAGGTGTGTCTGGAATATGCTGTCTCAGCACCCAAATATCCTTTTCAATGCTTATTTCAGGCTTCGTTTATGCATGAACTCCATCCCGGGTTTCTGCCTTCAGGCAGCTGAAGTTCCACAGCTTTACTCAGCTTTGCTCAGCTCAAAGCATGGGCATTCCTGTTCTCCACCAGGTACACTAGGTACAGCCTGTTTCTGCGGGGGTCCAGCCTTGCTCTTTACACAGTGCAACCACTATTTGGCACACAACAGAGGTAACCCATTCACATGTACACACAGATAGAGTACATCGATTGGCCACAGAGACAGTTGGATAACAAGGCAATGCATCAAGTTCTCTGTCCCTCAATGCCTCTATGCCTCTGCACCTCTATTCCTCTGCTCCTCTGCACTTTACCTCCAGCCATGCTCACACTCAGGCATTCAGATCTCAGCTGGTCTCCTCAGCTGCTCTCATTAATTAGTTTCAGCATCCATCCAATCCTGACCCTCCAATCTCCAGTCTCCACAGCCTGCACGGTAGCCTCGCTCAGTCCATATGGATTGTGCAATGCGGGTTGGAAGTGAGAGTGAGACAACCAAGCAGCGCAGCAACCACCAGGGATCCACGATCCACTGTAGCCAAATGCATTCTGCGTACCATATCCAGCAGGCAGTATGCAATGCCCTGCATTCAGCATCCTTGCTAAGATGTTTGAAAAACAGCAGCTCCTCAGAGATGGGCCCGGCAGCAGGAACTGCAAGAACAGTCCCCTGAGGGCCCCACTCTGTTGCGACAAACAAGTGGGGTTTTAAGCACTGGCCACTGTCTGCTCCTCCCAGCCCAACCTCCAGCTGCAGCAACAACAGCCCGCTGCTGGCCTCGCTCTATTCTGCTGGGATAATCAACATCTGCTGGTGAGTTTGATAAAGCAGGTGTTGAGGTAATTCCTTTTTTCTTCCAGTCATTATTTCAAATGCACACATCTTGGTGGTAGAAGAAGTTATATATCTCATGGCCATCAAGACAAGCAGCAATTGGCTGCCCTAACTTGGCCCAGAATCAGTCACAAACTTCTTTAAGATACTCTGAATTATTTTGTTGTATATCTCCAGAACCCTGCACGATGCTGGTTGGTTAGCAATGTGGAGTTTTCATGTCACTCCTGATAATTTGCACATCTTGAGAAAAGATGGGGTTGATCATCAATGTGGAAGCTGTCTCTGCCTTACAATTTGGGGCAGGAAGGTACTCAATTAACTTTGTAAAGAGGCATGTCACCATCAACATGTATTTGTTCCCTCCGGAAGTACGAGTTACTGGGCCAACAGAGTCTACATGAAAATCAGACCATGGTATCATCATTCCTCTTTTCTGTAGAGGAGCTCTGTGTGTGAAAGAACTCTGGTTGAACTGAGCACACATGACACATCGCTTGTAATATGTATTGAGATCTCGGCCCACATGTGGCCAGTAAGCGACTTCTCACAGTATTTCAAGTCTTTTGAAATCCCTTATGACCAGCGATAGCAGCGTCATGGGCATGGTTACCATCAGACTTCAGAAGCAGGAATGCACCGCCCACTGTTCCTACCGAGATTGGGGTTACCTCACCAACAGTCCATCTTGAATCCTAAACATTGTCTGATATTTCCTCTGGACTTGGAGGTCTTGATAATCTGGTTCTGTCTGTGTAAAACTGATTTGGTCTTCTAAATAATAACAGAATATCCCAATGATGGGATCCTACTTTTGAGCACTGATCAAGTCTGCATTAGGTGCATCTCTACTCCATTGAGCAGCTAACAGTTCATTTTCAATGTAAGCATGTGATTGTGTCACTACTTTGACATGGATTTCTCCCAGGACATGTTCCATACATATGAAGTCCCCCTGTAGAGCTCCAGTTTTGGCCAAGTGGTCAGCCAAATAATGTCCAGTCTTATCAGGACCCTCTATCTTGGAATGACTTTTGATCTTTTTCCAGTACCGCAACAACAAAAACAAACCACACTTAGCCTCACACAACAGCACATGAGGACATTAAGCAAACCAAAAGCTGGCACCTTTGCCTGTCTACACTGTCAAAACTGTAACAATCTGATCAAAGGTGACCATATCCGCCATTCACAGGCAGGCAAAAAGATCTTTCTAAAGAACTTTGCAACATGTGATAAAAAAATGTTATCTATGCCATACGCTGCCCCTGTGGTAAATATTATGTTGGAAAGACAAACAGGAGAGCCAAAGATAGATGTACAGAACACAAATCCTGTATCAGGACAAAAAACACTAATTCACCGGTCTTCAGACACTTTCGAGATATGAGACATAGCGTCTCCCAAATGAGATTAGCAATACTGGAAGTTATACGCCCATTCAGCCGGGGAGGTAACTTACCCAAACTGCTAGCACAAAGGCAATTGTTTTGGATAAACAAACTTGATGCGATGACCCCTTTGGGTCTAAATGAAGAATATTACTTAGGACCGTTCCTGTAGACATATATCTAAGAGTCATAAGTGCCATTTCTTAACTCCTGTTCGTTTCCTTTATGTTTTTATGATCGAAAATAGTTAGTAATCTAAACCATATGATGGTAGTTGGATACTATTATCAAAAATCTAGACAAGATTGTACACCCGGCGATCATAGGTTAGATGACTAACATTTTATTTTGCTACTAAAATATGCCTTGTATTTCATGGTTTTACTGTACATTATGGTGACTAGATACTTTTTTTTTGAATCCACATATATTATGAAATCTGGAAAAGAATGTACACCCAACTGCTATGGGGCAGATGATGATTATTCTATTATGTTGTTAAAATACGCTTTACACTCCATGCCTTTAACATATATAACAACGCTATAGCTCTATAGCTACCTCGAACATCAGAAGCTGACTTTACTTGCAAAAATGTCCATTCTTGCATTAAGTCAAGTTAGACCATATTAGCCTCTTCTTCACCAACAGGTGCTCTTTTTTTCTTACAAATACATCTATTCCCGGTTTTTCTAAAAATCGAATTTTTGAAATAAATCTCTGCCGTTTACTTTAAATCCTAACATACATCATGTTACAACCTCAGTATGCCAAGGTCCTCGTTTTTACACACATTAACCGCATTGCAATCATGTACGTCACTTATGGTGGCACAGCCATTTACTTGTACAAATGTCAACCCTATGACCTCAGAAACTACAATTGTTCCATCACTCTATATTTTGTATTAATTTCCATCACTTTGACGCCGCTTGTGCAATCGCGAGTGACGTCATCAATTTTGGCGCCACAAGCGCATGCGCGAGTAACATCGCTCATGCGCGAGTGACATCATGCAGACCACTTTTACATATATAAACACACTTGCGGTAGATGCGGTCGGAAAGCAACGCTTCCTGACTGCATCACCGCTACTGGACCATTTCGATACTCCTAATTGGTAAGTCTATACAGGGGTTATCTCTTTATGCCCATGTTCTTAACCAGTTCCTCAGATTCTAATATGCACATCCTCCCCTAGGAGACAAGAATCAGCTAATGTTCGGTACAGATGCCACTTCAGTAAAGAAACTACTTGGGAACCCCTTTCCCCCACCTGTAATAGAGCCACTTCTTCAGACCTTTAGAAGAGGGGTGAGTTTATCCCAAAATGCTTACATCATGTATATCCACAATGGTCATTGATTAGGCAGTTGCTAAAAACATCACATCTAATTTGAGTATTGTGTTACTGGTCACACAGTGTGTTTAAACCGCCATTTTTTAGCACAACCCTGCCCATACTAAAACTTCTTCCTGATACCAATAGGTGTCTATTACCAAAATTATTTCACAGTTCAGTATCATCAGACATCCTAGGACACTAGGGACTTGTTGTCTATCTCTTGACTATTCTTGCTAAAAATATTTTTTTGAAAAGAAAAAAACTGAATTTGGATAAAAAATTTTATTTGAATGAAAAATGTCATAAAAACATTCTTTTGAATTTAGCATGACACTCATGTAATTTCCTTTCTACATATGTTCTTTATAGATGCTTGTGAAATTTTAAGCCCCTGATGAAGAGAATATGAACCTCGAAACGCGTTTGACCATCACAGAAAAATTCAATAAAAAGGAGAAGACCCTTGTATTATCAAAAAGAAAAATGATCTATTGAATTTCTTTATGAACTGTTGTCAAAAAACCTTGAATCACCATAGATTTTCAAAACTTTGTTTAACTCAACTAGGCTTTATGCCATCTAGAAAGTATTTTTTCATAATTTGGATTTCTTTTTGTTCTCTATTGTATTCCGGCCCAGATACCAAGGCCGAGTCCTTCTCCCCTGCACCTTGAATCCTACTAAAATATACCCTATGAATTAGAATATTTACATAGAATTGCTATTTAAATACTGGTGTGCAAGTGTACTTCTGTGACTTGCATGATTGTGCCAGAGAAAACTGTCTAGAGGACAAAAGTCTCAAAATCCAGGACAACATGGAGGTGTACCTGAATTCCCAGCAAAAAGTCTATGAAGAAGACAAGAGCGAGGGAATGCCCACAGTTTATGTGGATGGGTGCTCCTACCATGTTCACAACAACGGGGAAAAGGAACTGGTAGGCGGCGTTGGGAATGCATGTGTGAATGTTACCCCAGAACCCTCCACTGGGTACAAAATCGGTCCCCAGCAGTAGTCAGGTGGCGGAGTTGATGGCATTTCATCAGGCCATCCTCACTGCCGTCCAACACCAACTCCACGAAATGGTCTTAATCACTGATTCAGATTATGTCTGGAACGGGTTTGTGGAGCACCTGGCCAATTGGAAAACCAGAGGCATGCTGTGTGCTAATAACAAACCACTCAAACATGGCAAGCTAATAAAAAATGTTGATGATCTGGTCACCTTTAACGGGATGACCATCTATTGGAAAAAGATTAAGGGTCATTCCAGAATAGAGGGGCCAGACAAAACTGGAAACAACCTGGCTGATAACCTGGCCAAAACCGGATCCATCCATGGGGATCTCGATCGAGTCCCTGATGGGGGAAATCAGGTCACTGCTGTCATTAGGTCCCAGACAAATGCTCACAATTAACTCTCAACTGCCCAATGGAGTAAGGAGACCCCAGATGCTGATTTAATCACAGCACAAAAAGGGGATCCGATTACTGGGAAGTTTTATCAACACATTGAGGACCCTGAGAACTTTCCTCTTATGGATACCAATTACATTGGGAAAGAGGACCTCAGGGTATAGATCAAGTGTCCCAAAATGTTCAGAATCCAAAATGGTCTGTTGGAAAGGAGATCTATCTCTGGTTGTGACCAGTGGGTGGTACCTACCTCATTCCGAAGTCTGGTGCTAAATCACACCCATGACGCGGCCACAGTCGGTCATCAGGGGTTTTATACTACTCTAGAAATCTTGCGGGAGGTTGCACACTGGCCACACATGGGGCAGGATCTCGACCAATATTTGAAGGGGTGTCTTGTGTGTGCACAATTTCAGCCAAGCTCACTCACAAACCGAGCTCCCCTCCACAAGAGGGGGATGACACTACCTTGGTCAGATTTACAAGTAGATTTCATCGGGCCTGTGATTGGCTCGTCTAGGGGGAACAAGTACATGTTAACAGTAACATGCTTGTTTACCAAATGGGTGGAATTTCTCCAAATCGCAAGGCAGAAACAGCAGCTGTCCTCATGATCAACCACATCTTCTCACATTTTGGCCTACCCCAAAGGATTGAGTCAGACCGAGGGAGTCACTTTACCAGCAAAGTGATGACAAAGATGTGGGAGACACTTGGGGTAAAAAGGAAACTTCATATTGCATCCCGGCTTTCCTCTAGTGGGGGAGTTAAGAGGTACAATAAAACATTTATGAGCATCCTAAAAAAATGTGTGGCATATTCTGGGCCAAGTTGGGACATCTGATTACCGTTTGTCATGATGGCCATCAGATCTACACCATCTTCTGCGACCAGAATGTCTCCATTTGAGCTAATGACTGGAAGAAGGATGGTGCTACCTCAGCATCTGCTCTATAGAACACAAGAGCAGACATTGATAAACACCTCCACAACTCATAAATTTGTTGAGAATCTAAGAAAACACCATCAGCATGCTTTTGCGCTCAGCAGAATCAGAAAAAATCAGCGCTGGGGATAAAGACTCAATATGACTTAAAAACAACCAAAAAGGAATACCAGGTAGGAGACAGTGTCTACTTGTACAATTTCCAAAGGAACCAGACTAATGAGTGGAAATGTCACCCTTCCTGGTGCGGTTCTTTTGAAATGGTAGATAAAATCTCACTGGTCACCTACAGAATCTGCATCCCTAAAGGAGAGCTTTCAGAAGATAAATGGGACCACATTAATCAGTTAAAGAGTTGTCACCCCAGGCTTACTTTTCAGCTGATAGAGGAGCCCAAGGAATGTCAAATAGAGGAAACAGCTGGAGAATAAGAAGCCAGCAAAAGAAAAAGCAAAAGGGAATAGGTAGGTACATAGGTATATCTATCTAACAGGGAGTGCATTTCTTCACTACCATTGCAAAAAGGAATCACAAAACATGATGTAAATGTGGAAAGTTATCTTTGCCTTGCTAAGGAATTATTTGTTGATGTGTGTAATCTGTCTTTGCATATCCACTAGTTAGTGTCAATTCCATCCTTCATAGACAAAGGAGGACTTCCCCGTGGACCCGGAAAGGCTCCACACTCCAATGAAAGACAAAGGGACCTAAAAAGGGGATGTCACTCCACAGTCCGACGAAAGACAAAGGGAAGATCGTGGCGCACTGCTCCCAGATGGAAAAAAAAGAACTCCGCCCGAAGAACCCCACTTTACCCTACTTTCCCTTAACAATAAATCTCGGGGAAGATGGGGGGATCTGTGGGATACATTGACCAGCCCAGCAGAACTTCCCTACCTCACCAAACTACATCTCAGAAGTCACCAGCATAATGGCTTCGCTGGCTCTGTTGAGCACTATCGCCTTGCATTAAAACTGTTCTTTGCAGTTTCCAAAATGATAGCTGCGCTGTCTTACCAGCCACACATGGGGCAAGATGAAACACAGAACACCCTGAGAATTGCTGCCAGTATTTTCTTCAATTGCAACAAAGGCAAGAATTCAAAGGCAGCACTGCTATGCTGCCAGCTCAAAACTTTTTTCACTGAGAAAGAAAATATTCTGCCTTTTAAAATGACTGCGCCCTGACACTCTTTTTCATCTGTTCAACAGTACACACACACACCTGATCCAGTGATACCCAGCTAGGTCCCTCCATATTCAGGTTGTGCTCCAGCAAAAAGGGGGCATTTCTCACTGAATGACAGGCTGTGTCAGGCAAGATCTGTAAAATAACAAAGAAACTTCACTTCAAGCCGCATGCAAAACTCTTTCCTTTTTGCAACAAAATGGCACAGATGAACCATTCATAAGAAGCTCTCTCTCTCTTTGCTGATGTCAGTTTCATTGGACCCTGGCTTTGAACAGATTCCTCTGTAGTAGAAATTGACTATGGCCATGGAAATGTACAGAATAAAGATACCAGGAAAAACCGCATTTGAAAGTGACAGCAAAGGAAAAATGAACCACGTGGAAATTGTGCTTTTTACAAACAAGCAAATGTCTGTTTAAAACTAAATTGTTGAATTAAGGTCCTGTTCTTGCATAGACTTGTGATGGGGGTTTGTTTTTAAACATATATAGGATGTTTAATTCCAACAGCCTTGCTTTCTGGTTCAGGAAAGAAAAAGTAAATAAATAAATGCATTTACTGTGAAACCAGCAGGACAGATTTTAGGCCCTGGCTTCAAACAGACTGACTACAGGTTCTACCTCCCCCCAAGTGTACCAGCATCTGGGGCATATGAATATCCACGGGTGAAGCATCTCACGCCCTCATCAGACTCTGGCAGTGCTCTAGCCGGGTACAATGGATTTCTGAGACACGTAAGTGTGACTTTTTAAGCAGCACCTCCCCTCAACTTAAACTGGGCAGCTTCAAAGACAAATACATGACAACTGTTAGGCAGAATGATATGCAGTACCCTTTGGAAACACCACACAGAATTAATACTACAAGTGACAGTACAATTTTACCTTTGGTACAAGCCTGTACTACACAGTTAAAGTGGTAGGAGTAGCAGAGCAGCCAGACTTATCTCAAGAGTAAGTGAGCAGTATCAAATAGTTACACAAAGGACAGAAATTCGTATGATTCAGGCAAACACTGACTCAAGGTTTTCAAGTAAAAGAATATACATTTATATCTCTCTTCAGTTGTATAACATTGCACTATTATAAGCAGTCTAGAAATCACTCTCCTAATACACCACACCACTTCCCTTAAATTCCAGACAAGTTAAGCTCACTAAATGAAGTGGGAGCAAAATGGCACTCCAGCAATTTAAAAGGGAGGGAAAGACAAAAGTTAACAGAAGTGAACCGACACCAACAAGTAAGTACTCGGGGAACGCGAAAAAGAGAGACTACAATGGTAAAAATCAGAGAGAAAAGGCTTAGGGCCAAAGTCAATGGTTCAAAAGTCTTTTGCTCCAGATAATACAGTTCAGGGTAGTTTGCAGTAAAGTTTGTGGCACAGTTTCTGGATGAGGTTGTTTGTTAGAAAAGTTAGTTCAAAGAGAAGAGAAGGACAAGCCCTCAGATTGGAGAAAGATTTCAAACACTTTCACCGTGGCTAAACGAAACGCACAACCGGATTTGCACAGTACCTTAAAACGGAGAGGGAGCTGTAGCTGAGGCAGATGTTCCTGGTAGGTCCTGCAGGCTCCCGGTTCCTGATCGACTGTTGGACAGATCAGAAGTAGGAAGACTGGAGGATACTGCACTACCCAGGGAAGAAACCAGCAGCAGAGCAAAGCAACGAATAAAAGGTGTGCTTATTAAAACCCAAGTAGGGTCCGACCTTCCTGGCTATCCGGCCCACTGTAGCTCTGTACAGCCAATTCAACCAGAGGAGTGGTCCTGGCTTGCAGTTTGGGTGAACTGGTTGGTCCCACCAGCTCAAGGGAAGAAGTTTCCTGGAGGATCTTCTCTGTCATCAGATTCTGGAGATTCGGACCTGCCGCAGGGCTTCACGGGGCGGTTCAGTCGTTGTAGGGGTCCTCTTCTTCCAGTTTCTCATTGGTTCTTTCGTTCCAGTGGCGACTCTGCTCTTCCAGTCCCAGAGACCTGCTTTTTATGCAGTTTTCCCCCATTCATATAGCCTGGCGGTCAATCATACAGCAGGGTGGCTGGCCTGGCAAGGCCAGCCCCCTTAGCCAATCAGACAGCAGTGCGACTTGGTTACCAAGGGAACCCATGGCAGGGGTCCTAAAACCCCTCCCTCACATCCTGCCTACCCAGACTCTCAGGTCCCTATGGAGGGCTTCTGGGTGGAAGCCTGCGAAAAGGCGATGAACAAAGGGACCAAACCTGGTTTGGCGCGCAGAGTAAAACACGAGAAAGACTTTAACAAAAAGAAATGACTAATAAACCCGGCCAGAGCCAAAATAAAATGTATTTGGTCAAGCGGGTTTATGTGTGAGGCTAATATAATAGCCTAAAACAAGACCACGTTTATATAAGATAATCGCGGTAGATAAGTTAGGGTAGATACCACTGCCACTAACCAAGTCTTAATGTAAAGGGAACGAAACAATGCCCCAAGAAGCACAGCCAAAAATGGATAAGAATTAACCCTTTCCAATACTCCATGGAAGATGGGGTGTACTGGGTCTGTGGTTTAAAGTGACTAAGGTAAAGTTAATGGCAAATGTACCCTTTTCTGGGGGACTGTAGTGAGCTACAGAAAATGGAGTCGGTGGGAAGTCTAAAAGACAACCCTGTGTCCCTGCACTGAAGGTGCTGTGTAACACACATGAAAAATATGGTGCCCTGGAGTAGGTGAGGCTCCAGTGCCCAAGATCACACAAAACGTACAAACACACATAGCAAAACACATGTAAGAGTGGGAAAAAAGGCTCACACTATTACCAGGTGAAATAAATCCTAGCAATCCAGCAAAGCTGCTGAGGGACTCAGTAGGTAAGGGAAATCAACCATTTATGAGAATTCTCCCTAACACTCGCCCCCACCCAGACTAAGGGACAGGAGGATGTAATCCAATCCTGGATGAATCTCTACCTGTAGTCGGTTAAGAACATCCTAGAGAGACCATCAGCATTTTGGTGGTGACATCCTGCTTTGTGCTCAATGATAAAATCAAACCCTTGCTTGCAGTCAGATTGACCATCTTAGAAGTTTTGGGTTTTCCCCTTTCATTTGCATTAACCATCTTAAGGGTTGGTGGTCAGTTTGAATCACAAAAGTAGCTCCATACAAGTATGGTCTAAACTTCTTCAAACTCCACACAATGGCAAAGCATTCACACTCTATGGTTGCCCACCTTGTCTCTGGTTCCTTCAGTTTCCTACTAATGAAGCAAATGGGGTGTTCCCTACCTTTCTCATCCAGTTGACTAAGGACTGCACCTATACCTATATTGGAGGCATCTCCCTGCATAATGAAGGGTTGGTGGTAATCAGGAGCTCTTAGCACTGGAGCTTGACAAAGGGCTTTCTTCAGTCTTTCAAAGGTTTGAGTGCACTCCTCATTCCATCTAACATTTTTGGGAAATTTTGGAGAGGAGACTACATTCAAGGGATAAGCTATGGTCCCATAGCTCTCTATGAAATTCCTGTAGTACTCAGTGAGACCTAGGAAAGCTCTCACTTGAGTTTGAGTAGTAGTGGCCCAGTTTTGCACAGCTTGTACTTTGCTGGGCAATGTCCTTATTTCACCTCCTCCTACCTTATGACCAAGGTAGACCACTTTACTCTGACCAATTTGACATTTGCTTGCCTTTATGGTCAGATGGGCCTGCTCAAGAGCCTCCAAAACATATCGTAGGTGGTCAATATGATCTTTCCATGTAGGGCTGAACACTGCAATGTCATCCAAGTATACCATGCAGAAGTCCTCCATGCCATTCAGAACTTGATTAACCATCCTTTGAAATGTAGCTGGTGCATTCTTTAGTCCAAAAGGCATAACCTTAAACTTGTAGAGGCCTGCTGGGGTAGAAAATGCAGTTTTCTCCTTGGCATGATCTGTCAGTGCTATTTGCCAATAGCCTGAGGTTATTTCAAATGTACTGAGGTACTTGGCAGATTCAAGTCTATCCATCAGTTCATCTTTCCTTGGCAAAGGATGGGCATCAGTCTTAGTGACTGCATTTAGAGCTCTATAGTCCACACAGCATCTCATCTCCTTGGATCCTGCCTTTGGTACTAGAACAACTGGACTAGACCAGGGACTTGTAGAGGGCTCTATAACCCTGAGATCAAGCATATTGTTGACCTCTCCTTTGATGTGGGATCTCACAGGTTCTGACATTCTGTAACCTCTGCTTTTTTCAGGTAAACCGTCACCAGTGAGAATATCATGCTGGCCCCATGGTGTCAAGCCTGGCGATAGTGAAAACAGGGAGGCAAACTGATTCAACAGTGCTTTGGACTCCTCCTGTTGTTCAGAAGTCAGCTGAGAAGAGAGAATAACTCCTTCTATCTGCTCATCTAAAGGTTGGCCTCTGAGGAGGTCAGGTAGAGGTTCACTCTCCTCTTCCTCTTGAGCTGAAGCTAGAAGAAAAGCTCCTACATCTGGTCTCGAGACATAAGCCTTTAAACGGTTGGTGTGAAAGACTCTGGTCCACCAGATAGTTCATCTCTCCAAGTTTGCCCACAACCTTGAAGGGTCCTATCCACTTGTCCTGCAAGGTCCTCTGCCTTGTTGGCACCATAACTAATACAAGCTAGTCTTGAAAGAACTCAACCATGCTGGTCTTCTGGTCATGCCAATGTTTGACCAGAGCCTGACCTGCTTTTAAGTTATCACTTGCTTCTGCCATCATGTGTGACATTCTCCTCTGGAGTCCTATCACATAGTCAGTCACTCTGATGGGCTTGGGGGAAGGAGCACTCCCCAACCCCTCCTTGACCAGGGCCAATGGACCTCTGACTGGATGCCATAGAGAAGTTCAAAGGGAATGTAACCAACTCCCTTCCTGAGGGACTTCTCTATATGCAAAGGCATGGCAGTAGAAGGTCCCACTTTTTCTTAAGGGGTTCCTCTAAAGCACCTATCATGCTCTTCATAGTACGATTAAACCTCTCTACCAGTCCATTTGTCTGTGGATGGTAGGCTGTAGAGAACTTGTAAGTGACACCACAGTTTTTTCACATGGCTTGCATGTAGTGGGACATAAAATTGGATCCCCTGTCGGATATCACTTCCTTAGGAAACACTACTCTGGTAAGAATACCAAGTAGAGCCTTAGCCACAGCTTGAGCCGTAACAGTTTTCATAGGTATGGCTTCTGGGTATCTTGTAGCATGTTCTACTACAACCAGGATAAACCTGTTCCCTAAAGATGTGGGAGGGTCAAGGGGACCGACAATGTCAATACCCACCCTCTCAAAAGGAACTCCCACCACTGGGAGAGGCACCAGGGGTGCCACATTCTTGGCTTCACTCTTGCCAGAGGTTTGGCAAGTGTGACAGCTCCTACAGAATTTGTCAACTTCTGAACCCATCTTAGGCCAGTAGAAGTAGAGAGAGACCCTTTCCTTGGTCTTCTTGAAAATCAAGTGACCAGCCAAAGGTATTTCATGGGCTAACTGTAGGAACTGGAGTCTTTGGCAGTCCCCAAGGGTAGACTCAGTGGGTTCACTGTAGAAGAGGCCATCTTCCCAGCTTTACCTATGCTTCCCAACTTCTTGCCCATCAAGTTGGTTAGGGGGGCGTGGCTAGCTGGCCATGAGATAGGACGTGCTGCGTGAGGAGCTCCTGATGATCCGACTCTAATTTTGCCAAAGTTACCCGTTGAAACTGTAACGAGCGCCTAGAACTTTGGGGATCAGGCGTCGGAAGCCGCACGCCAAGTGAAGCTCATTGGAGAAGCTCATAGGCCCGGGGAATCGTGAGATATACATGTTTTTGTTGGTACGGCTGTGTGACCGCTTCAGCACCAAGATGGCGGCTAATAAAGGAGAGGCCTCCGAGGAGAAACGAAACTGATCCCCCGGAATTGCGGGACATGACTGCGAGAATTGCCTGGAGGAATAGTACAAAGGGGACATATGGCAGGGTGTTCGAACTAGCACCATGAGAGAGCCCGGCCTGGCACACGTTAATGGAGCCTTGCCGATCTGACCGCAGGAAGAGAGAACATTGGATGCTTGGGCGACAAGGCCTACAAGAGTTGAATGAGGAGTGTGAGGCCATAGCCCACCCGTAAAACAATTCGTAGTGCCATCTCGAATGTGAGCTAGGAGACCTGGGAGCCAGACCATTGTCGGACCAAGGACAGGGCAACAGCTGCACTAGGGTGGAGTCGTACAGGAGTAAAGGGCAGTGCCATGTCGGCTAAAGGGTTAAGTGTCAAGGCTAAGCAACCCACGATGGAGGCTTTCACGAAAATGCAGCGGACCCCCTCAGCATCGGTGCAGAGCATGGTCGCGACCCCTGCGGTGGACGCCCCCGAAGGAAACAAGCACCAGATCCTGGAGGCCATAACGGGACTGAGTGCCAAATGGGAGCTGGCAATGGCGGACCTACGCACAGCTCTAGAGAACAAGATCGATGCTGTAGGTACGGAACTCACCCTGCTACGTCAAGATGTCAGGGCGCTTGCAGAAAGGACCAGCGGTCTGGAAAGTGGGGTGAAGATTAACACCGATGTTAGCACAAGCAATGCGAAAGAGATTCATGTCTTAAAACAACAGGTCACCAAACTGGAAAATCGTGTGGAAGAGGCGGAAGGAAGGGCGAGGAGGAACAACATTTCCGTGGTTGGCCTTCCGGAGGGGGAAGAAGGCCAAGACCCCACAAACTATGTGGAAAACATGATCCTGCAAGGGATCGGAGCAGGGAATCTTTCGCAGGGATTTACGGTTGAGAGGGCGCACCACGCCCTAATGAGGAAACCCCGGCCGGGGGCCCCGCCAAGACCGATCATTGCGAGGATCCTGAATTACAGGGACAGAGAGAAGATCCTTGAATACTTTCGTAAGGGCGGCACGATAGAGAGAGCATCCACCAACATCACAGCATACGCTGACTATACGATACTGGTGCAAAGGCAGAGGTACAGTTATGTCACCGTCAAAAGAAGGCTGAGGGCGGCGGGAGTCAAATATATG